>NC_057806.1:242738184-242745769 GCF_018294505.1 Triticum aestivum
CGAGAATAATAATTGATGAAGAACTCATAAGAAGTTATGTAGTTCCGTGATATTCTCGAAATACCAAAGGGTATACTCGAAGGTAGAGCAGAATAGAGGCTGGATAGGTGTATTGATTTGCAGATGACAAGTACTTCAACTTGTCCAAGAAATGGAATCAAAGGAGAACAATCATGGTAGGAGCCACGGTTGCAAAAGACCAAACATAAATACCAGATGAACTTATAACAAGGGGATTATTATTATTATTATTATTACAAGAAGCTTCCATGATAAGTTCCACATCGGGTCCATGGGCATGAACACAAAGGTTCAAGGTCGACTCCCACTTCTTCAATGCATAACCTTTCATTCACTTCTCGCTTTTGAAGAAGTTGTAGGATTGAAAATTTACCTGACCAGAAGTTAATAGAATATAACACGCATAACTTTCGAGTTCACACAGACTAAGGAAGGCATAGGTTCAACCCATCGGGGCATCCTAGGAACATATAACACAAACTTCAGGAGTAAATTATACAAGCTCGAAAGCAGAGCATGGTTGGCCAAATCAAAGAATAGGATTAACCAATGGCATTATGTATCATGGGAAAAAATTCCAAAGTGATTGAATATGAAGGACGTTGTCGGATAAAATACAATAAAGGATCTCGTGGTCCTCAAGGGATCTGATGTGAGCATCGGTACTCAACCAGAGGAAGAAAGAATGCTACGACATAATATTATAGAAACATCTGACTAATTCAAAGCTCAAATGCAAAAGAATTATGATTTCCAATTCAAGGGATCAGAAGGAAATGCTCTGGTCAAGGATGGATAAGTTGAATAGGCTTAGGGGTACAATCGATGGCAATTTGGTTGGTCGAGATTTGAAAGGAAGTAGTTACGAGAACCTAGAGTCAGATTTACTAAAATCATTTAACCCGAATAGAAGAGAGATCAGAGTCCCAGAGTATAGGTCGAGGAATAAAAGATTCTAATACAACCCAATGGCGACATGGGCCGTAAGCCGCACAGCCATGTTAGTAAAAGCTTTTTCAATGAATAGACTCAACTTTGGCCAAGGAGTTTGGAAGGGGGATTCCTACAGGCAGTCGGCTCAGATACCAACTTGTGACGCCCCCAATTTGATCGTACACTAATCATACACGCAAATGTGTACGATCAAGATCAAGGACTCACGGGAAGATATCACAACACAACTCTAGACACAAAATAAAATAATACAAGCTTTATATTACAAGCCAGGGGCCTCGAGGGCTCGAATACATAAGCTCGAAAATACAAGAGTCAGCGGAAGCAATAATATCTGAGTACAAACATAAGTTAAACAAGATTGCCTTAAGAAGGCTAACACAAAAGTAGCAATGATCAAAAAGGCAAGGCCTCCTGCCTGGGACCTCCTAACTACTCCTCGAAGCCGAACTCCACATAGAAACATCCTTGGGATCCTATGGCTCCTGGACTCCATCATCTGGTCACAACAACCGGGTACAAAAAGGGGGAAAAGGGGGAGCGAGGCAACCGTTAGTACTCATCCAAAGTACTCGCAAGCAAGGAGCTACACTACATATGTATTGGTATCAATGAAAGGGGTAGTATATGTGGATTGAACTGCATAATGCTAGAATAAGAGGGGGATAGCTAGTCCTGTCGAGGACTACGCTTCTGGCAGCCTCCGTCTAGAAGCAGTAGAAGAGAGTAGATGGTAAGTTAACCAAGTATCACCGCATAGCATAATCCTACCCGGCGATCCTCCCCTTGTCGCCCTGTGAGAGAGCGATCACCGGGTTGTATCTGGCACTTGGAAAGGTGTATTTTATTAAGTATTCGGTTCTAGTTGTCATAAGGTCAAGGTAAAACTCCGGGTCGTCCTTTTACCGAGGGACACGGCTATTCGAATAGATAAACTTCCCTGCAGGGGTGCACCACATTTCCCAACATGCTCGATCCCTCTGGCCGGACACACTTTCCTGGGTCATGCCTGGCCTCAAAAGATCAACACGTCACAGCCCCACCTAGGCAGAATAGAGAGGTCAGCACGGCGGTCTAAATCCTATGCACGCAGGGTCTGGGCCCGTCGCCCATTGCACACCTGCACGTTGCGTACGCGGCTGGTGAGCAGACCTAGCAACCTCCATTACAAAGGAAGTTGCGTTACGCGGTCCAACCCGACGCGCGCCGCTCAGTCCTTGACGTCAAGAAGGCTTCGGCTAATACCACGACGTCGAGTGCCCATAACTGTTCTCGCGTAGTTGGTTAGTGTGTATAGGTCAGTGGCCATTGTCGTGGTTCTAAGCCTGACAGTAGAGTGGGGGTAGGTATGGAGAGGCAAGGTCCTAGCTATGGAGAAGTTGTAAACACAAGGGATGTATGAGTTCAGGCCCTTCTCGGAAGAAGTAAAAGCCCTACGTCTCGGAGCCCAGGGGCGGTCGAGTGGATTATGTGTATATGAGTTACAAGGTCCCGAACCCTTCTACCTGTGGAGGGCGGTGGCTTATATAGAGTGTGCCAGGACCCCAGCCAGCCCACGTAGGAGAGGGTTTAAGGTGAGTTAAGTCTGGGGCGTTACTGGTAACGCCCCACATAACGTGTCTTTACTATCATAAAGTCTACTTAATTACAGGCCGTTGCAGTGCAGAGTGCCTCTTGACCTTCTGGTGGTCGAGTGAGTCTTCGTGGTCGAGTCCTTCAAGTCAGTCGAGTGAGTCCCTCGTTGGTCGACTGGAAGGTGACCTCTTCTAAGGGTGTCCTTGGGCAAGGTACTTAGATCAGGTCCGTGACCCTACCCTAGGTACATGACCCCATCATTAGCCCCCGAATGGATTGAGGCTTCAAGTGAGGAAGGAGTTGATGTTGTTTCCGATTAACCTTTGCACACTGGTCGTGCGTTGTTCTGGACCAAAGAATCTCTTCGTCGATAGTGAGCAACTTGTCTTCAGTCGACTCGATCCATTCTCTTCTTTCGTCGAGTGATCTTTTGGGCTTCGACGATCTCCGAGCGACGGATCGCAGGAAACCCCGCGTCTGACAGACCGATCTGCCGTTCGCGGATTCCGCGGGATGCGAAATTTGGGGAAGCGCGCGAAGCGGAGCGGACCGCGACGTTCGGATGGGACGGAACATAGACGCCTCAATCTCCGCGCCGCTTTCTTCGCCACGTATCCTGCCTGCATAACTGTTCCTGGATATGATTAGATCGACCGGGCCCACCTGTCATCCAGACCTTATAAATGCGCCCGACGAGGGTTTTTTGTACTGTGCCTCAGCATTCTCTCTCCCTGCTCCCTTCGTCTCCGTCCAGCACGCTCGCTCTCGCCTCCGCACAACTTCCCCTCGCGCGTCTCACTGGCAACCATGGCCAAGGAGAAGACGGCGGCGCTGGAATGCGCGAAGAAGGCGTCGGCGACGGAGAAGGCGAAGGGGAGATCCACCAGCCGCGGCGGGTCTTCGTCCAGATCCCGCCTGCCGAAGGGCTGGGTCCAAGGAGATTGGATCCAGTCGACCATCATAGAGAAAGATCTCCTCGACATGGCCAACAAGGGCTTGATTCCCCATGGAGCTGCGAGGCTTCCGGGGAAGGAGTGGCAGCCCCAGCCAGAAGAGGGTGAGTGCGTGCTCCTGGCCACCCATGTTGATCGTGGATTTTCTTTGCCGCCGAGTATTTTATTCCGTGGTTTCTTGAACTTCTTTGGAGCGCAGCTCCACCACTTTACCCCAAATTCTATCGCCTATCTTGCCGCGTTCGTGTCCATGTGTGAGGGTTTTCTGGGCTGTCGACCGCACTGGGGCTTGTTCAAGCATATATTCACGTGTCGCTCTCAGACCGTGAAGAAGGCGAGCCCAGGCGACGAAAGAACCCGAGTCGTCCAAATGTGTGGGGGCCTGGGGATCCAGGTGAGGAATAAGAGCACCTTCCCAGCCATGACTTTTCCCGAGTCAGTCAGAGGCTGGCAGTCGACCTGGTTCTACTGCCAGGATCAGTCGACACCGGGGCAGTCGAGTGGACTCCCTCAGTTTACCATGGACCGAGTGAACAAGCCCTCCTCTCTGAAGTTGATTCCGGAGGAGAAAGCTGACGTGAAGATGTTGATGGAGCGCGTGGTGCAGTTGGTTCGGGAGGGAGTGACGGGCATGGATCTCCTGGAGGTTTTCCTTAGGCGTCGTATCCAGCCCCTTCAGTTCCGGAGCCACTGCATGTGGTTGTACTGTGGGACTGAAGACGAGACTCGAGTCCATCCAGAAGCAGTCGACGATGTCACTCTGGAAAGATGGATGGCCGCCGTTACCGGAAACAAGGATAACCCACGCGGAGCCAGAAGGATTCCTCCACTCGACCACAACAGTGATCCAAACAAGGTATGTCTGCTCTGCTCTCCACTGTGTTCTTGTCATATTCGTTTCTGTTTATTCTGCCAATTGGTCGATTGATCCTTGTCTTGATGTCTACCAGGCCCTCACCGAGCTGTACTCGATGCCCAATGGAGCACAAGCTCCGACTGAGGAGGGTGAGGCGAGTGGGGGCGAGAGCCAGGAGGAGGAGGAATGGGACTCGGACGTTGCTGAGGATGATGATGACGATGATGATGATGACGGTGATGAAGATGACGCTGAAGACGAGGAAGAAGAGGAGGAGGAGGTCGTACCACCGCGCTCAGAAAGGCGGTCGAAGCTTGTCCACGACCCTTCGACTGAATGTGGCAAGGGAGTTGCGACCGCTGCCCAGTCGACCAAGCGCCCTCGGACCACCTCTCCGGCGCCGACTGAAAAGGCGCCGAAGCAGCCCAGGGCGGCTCCTCAAAGCCGACCAAGCTCCTGCCGAAGATGAAGGTGTCCATCCCCACCATATCAGGGTAATCATGCTGCTTAAGTCTTCTTATTTTGTGTGAACTTTGTCTCTGGTTGACGCTGAAGTTAGTCGACTGATTCTTTGGAGTTGCAGTGCTGCTACTTCTGAGACCTCAGCCCGGGCTGATGACCATGAGATGGAGGACGCAGCAACTTCAAAACCAGGTACTATATTCTTAACGCCGTTTTTAGTCGACTGACTCATGATCTCTAATCTTGATTCTTCTCTGTAGCTCCACCCAATGTTGTTATCACTCTCCCTGATGATGATGAGGATGAGGAACCACTGAAGCGCAGAAAGAGTAGGAAAGCGTCTGCCAGTAGGGTGCCCCAGGATGTGACGGCGCCTGAGACTCTGATTGCGGAGGAAGAGAATACCACTCGACACACTGTGTCCTTCGCAGATCCACTGACGAGTGCTCAGCAGCCCTCCCTCTTCATGACGCACCACGTCCCAGAGGACAAAGCTGGCGCCGTGAAGGAGGCGATACGCCAGGCAGGGATCATGATGGAGCAGTTAAGGACCATCCGGGACGCGAGCCAGGCAGCTTACGACACCAGTTCCGCCGTTCAAAGCAATGTTCACGTCAGTCGACCACCGCCTGTTCTGTTAGGATATGCTATCAAAAACTTTTCTTTCCAGAATTTATAGTAGTCACCCACTGGGTGTGTCGACTTAGACTCCGTGTTAGCGGGGGCACGCTGAGTGCACCCGCTGGGTGTAGTCCCCAAGGCTAAGGTCGACTGCTGGCAGTCGGCCTTAGGCTTTATAATTTCAATCTTTCTTCTTCTTTTTTGAGGTCGACTGATCGACTCTATCTTCGATAGGATTAGTGGGGGCATGCTGAGTGCACCCACTGGGTGTAGTCCCCGAGACTACGGTCGAATGCTTGTATTCGGCTGTAGTCTTAGAAACGTGTGATTTTTCCCTTTTTCACTCGGAAGTGAATTATTTTTGACATCTAGTCGATTGGTTCTTCGTAGAACTCCTGTGACCTTGTGGCTCGCTACTCTGAGCTGGAAAACAAGCACACTCAACTCGAGCTGAACTTGAAGCTGGTTCAGGAGAAGTTGACGAAGGCAAAGGAGGAGACCGAAGGTATGTTTGGTGAGACCCTGACGACTGCTTTTCCCCTTGTTTGTTTCAAAATCTGATCCTGCTGTAACTTGTAGGTAAGGTAAGGGAGGCCCAACAGAAGAAAGACCTTGAACTAGCTGAGAAGATCAAGCTTGCTGACGAGAAGTTAGCTTCAGTCACCAAGCTTGAACAAGACAATACCAATCTGAAAGCTGCCCTTGGGATCACCAACAAGGAGGTCAGTCGACTGAAAACTGATAAAGCTGCCCTGACCGACCAAGTCAGTAAGTTGACTGGCAATAAAAATGATCTGGAGGCCTTCCTGAGTGGTCTTGCCAAGAAGCTGTTTCTTATGCTTGAAGGTAAACCTCTATGCTCGGCAATCATTTCCAATCGTGGTTTTTCCATTCGACCATTCCCTTGACTCAGTGATCGTCCTTGCAGAATTTTGCCAAAACTTTGAAGAAGAAACTAGCCGGCTGGAGCCAAACCTCGACCCCGTCAATTCTCCGGTGAATGACGAAGTTGCCATGGATGTTTTCCGACTGGAGTCCCGTGTTGCAGCTGTCGTGGACTATCTCGCAAGGCTGAAGGTCGCCACATCTCGCATCGACTCGATGCTCTGGCCCGGGGAGACACTTCAGAATGACCTTGAGTCGCTGATGGCTCGCTTGAACACGATCCCTGGTCGAGTGCAGGAATGGAAGAAGTCCTCAGCTCGGTGCGGTGCAAATGTTGCTCTGTGTCTGGCCCGAGTCCACTGCAAAGATGCGCGAGAAGAGAAGCTGGCGGCCCTCCGGGTGGCCAATACCAAGAAACACGACTTCGGGTCCTTTATGGAAACTTTCCTTGCGGCTGCCACTCGGATCGCAGACGGAATTGATCTTGATGAGTTTGTTGCACCTTCCAGCCCTCCATAGGAGGGTAAAAAACTTCTTCTAAGCTCGACGCTTTAAATTTGCCTCGGAATGCCGAGTGGAGTTTTAATCAATAAACCTTAACGGGCTTAACGCCTGAGCACCTTCGGTTCCTTTAGATATCGATTCGAACTTGAATTTGGTGCTTGAATATGATTGCTTTTGGCTCGAAATGTCTTTCGCAGGTTCAAAGCAGGGCGCCTTTACTGCAATCGACTTATTCCTTAGTCCACTTAGGCGAGCACTGGGCTGCGGCTAAGCCTCCGCGTGGAAGTCCGGCTCTCAGAGTGAGAGGTTTGCTCTTCACTCGGTAGGATTTTTGATTACTTAGGCGAGTACTTGGATTGCAGCTAAGCCCCCGAGTGAGAGGTTTGCTCTTCACTCGGTAGGATTTCGATAACTTAGGCGAGTGCTTGGACTGCAGCTAAGCCCCCGAGTGAGAGGTTTGCTCTTCACTCGGAAGGATTTTGATAACTTAGGCTAGCACTGGGCTGCAGCTAAGCCTCCGAGTGAGAGGTTTGATCTTCACTCGGTAGGATTTTTATAACTTAGGCGAGCATAGGGCTGCAGCTAAGCCTCCGAGTGAGAGGTTTGCTCTTCACTCGGTAGGATTTTTTACAAACTTAGGCGAGCACAGGGCTGCAGCTAAGCCTCCGAGTGAGAGGTTTGCTCTTCACTCGGTAGGATTTCGATAACTTAGGCAAGTACTTGGACTGCAGCTAAGCCTCCGAGCGGAAGTCCG
>NC_057806.1:242746353-242915198 GCF_018294505.1 Triticum aestivum
AGCCCCCGAGTGAGAGGTTTGCTCTTCACTCGGTAGGATTTTTACAAACTTAGGCGAGCACCGGGCTGCAGCTAAGCCTCCGAGTGAGAGGTTTGCTCTTCACTCGGTAGGATTTTTTTATCTTAGGCGAGCACTGGGCTGCAGCTAAGCCCCCGAGTGAGAGGTTTGCTCTTCACTCGGAAGGATTTTGATAACTTAGGCGAGTTCTTGGACTGCAGCTAAGCCCCCGAGTGAGAGGTTTGCTCTTCACTCGGTAGGATTTTTTACAAACTTAGGCGAGCACAGGGCTGCAGCTAAGCCTCTGAGTGGAAGTCTGGCTTACCACTCGGTAGGATTTCGATAACTTAGGCGAAACGGATTCGCAGCTAAGCCTCCGAGTGGGAGTCTGGCTCACCACTCGGTAGGATTTTTACAAACTTAGGCGAAACGGATTCGCGGCTAAGTCACCCACTGAGGGGGAATTTTATTGGACAAAAATAAAACGTGACAAAAATTATGGAGGAACTATGACACTATTATTTTGAGGTCCATGAACTACAGAAGTACTTTATTGCAACTCATCCGAGTGATAAACCTTAAGTGTAAAATGGGCGGAGTAGTTCCGCGTTCCAAGCTCGGGGCTCGTCGATATTATGCTCGACGTTGTAAAGACGGTACGCCCCATTGTGGAGAACCTTGGTGACGATGAAGGGACCTTCCCAAGAAGGAGCAAGCTTGTGTGGTTTGTGCTGATCCACTCGGAGAACCAAATCTCCTTCCTGGAAGGCTCGACCTCTCACGTTTCTGGCGTGGAAACGACGCAAATCTTGTTGGTAGATGGTCGACCGGATCAGAGCACTCTCCCTTTCTTCCTCTAAAAGGTCGACTGCGTCCTGCCGCGCTTGTTCAGCTTCTGCTTCGTTGTAGATTTCAACTCGAGGAGCATTGTGGAGAAGATCACTCGGCAAGACTGCTTCAGCTCCGTAGACCAAGAAGAATGGAGTTCTTCCGGTCGACCGATTAGGTGTGGTCCGCAGTCCCCAAAGCACTGAGGGAAGTTCGTCGACCCAAGCTCCAGCTGCATGCTTGAGATCACGCATCAGTCGGGGTTTCAATCCCTTGAGAATCAGGCCATTGGCTCGCTCCGCCTGTCCATTCGACTGCGGATGGGCGACTGAAGCGTAGTCGACCCGTGTGCCTTGAGAGTTACAGAAATCTCTGAATTCCTCCAAGTCAAAGTTCGACCCATTATCCGTAATGATGCTGTGCGGGACCCCATATCTGAATATTAGTTCCCTGATGAAGCTAACAGTTGTACCGGTGTCAAGGTTCTTGATTGGTTTAGCCTCGATCCACTTGGTGAACTTGTCGACTGCCACCAGTACATGCGTGAAGCCACTTCCCCCTGTTCTCAAAGGACCGACCATGTCCAACCCCCATACCGCGAAAGGCCAGACGAGTGGGATGGTCTTCAGAGCCGATGCAGGCTTGTGCGACATATTCGAGTAGAACTGACATCCGTCGCACTTATCCACTATCTCCTTTGCCATCTCATTCGCCTTTGGCCAGTAAAATCCGGCTCGGTATGCTTTGGCCACGATGGTCCGAGAGGACGCATGATGACCACAGGTCCCCGAGTGGATATCATTGAGGATAAGTCGACCTTCTTCTGGTGTTATGCACTTCTGACCAACTCCAGTCGCGCTTTCTCTGTATAATTGTCCTTTGATTACGGTAAAGGCCTTAGATCGACGGACGATCTGTTGAGCCTCTTCCTCATCCTCCGGAAGCTCTTTTCTCAGGATATACGCGATATATGGAACTGTCCAGTCGGGAATGACCACCAAGAACTCCATGATCAAGTCGACCACCGCTGGGACTTCAACCTCAGTCGGATCTGAGGCACTCTTGGGCTGTGGAGCTTCTTCGGTGAAAGGATCTTCTTTGACTGACGGAGTGTGTATATGCTCCAAGAACACACCACTCGGAATGGCTTCTCTCTTGGAACCTATCTTTGCTAGATCATCAGCTGCTTGATTTTTCAGTCGGGGTATATGATGGAGCTCCAACCCCTCAAACTTCTTTTCCAGCTTCCTCACTGCACTGCAGTATCCGGTCATGGCTGGGCTTCTCACGTCCCACTCCTTCATCACTTGATTGACCACTAAATCCGAGTCGCCATAGACCATCAGGCGACAGACGCCGAGTGAAATGGCCATGCGCAACCCATATAAGAGGGCCTCATATTCAGCCTCATTGTTGGAGGAATCAAAGTGAATCTGGAGCACATATCTGAGCTTATCTCCTCTGGGGGAAACCAGGACAACCCCAGCACCGGAACCATTCAACATCTTAGAGCCATCAAAGAACATGGTCCAATGCTCCGAGTGAACTTCAGTCGGCTGCTGCTGTTCAGTCCACTCGGTGAGGAAATCTGCTATTGCCTGGGACTTAATGGCTTTCTTTGCCTCAAACTTGATATCAAGGGGAAGAAGTTCAATCGCCCATTTAGCCACTCGACCAGTTGCATCTCTGTTGTGCAAAATCTCTGATAGTGGAGCGTCGCTGACGACTGTGATGGAATGATCAGAGAAATAATGAGCAACCTTCTTTGTGGTCATGTATATTCCATACACAAGCTTCTGATAATGAGGATATCTCTGCTTGGATGGAGTCAAGACTTCAGACAAATAATACACTGGGCGCTGAACTTTGAGAGCTTTTCCTTCTTCTTCCCGCTCGACCGTAAGCACAGTACTGACGACTTGTCCTGTGGCTGCGATATAGAGCAACAGAGGCTCTTTGCTGATTGGAGCAGCAAGCACCGGCTGGGTGGAGAGCAAAGCTTTTAGCTCGGCAAACGCTGCATCAGCTTCTGGAGTCCACTCGAACTTGTCTGCCTTCTTCATCTGTCGGTAAAGAGGCAATGCCTTTTCGCCGAGTCGTGAGATGAATCGACTTAATGCGGCCAAGCATCCAGTAAGCTTCTGGATATCGTGCACTCGCACTGGGCGTTTCATTCAGAGAATAGTGCCGATCTTCTCTGGATTAGCGTCGATTCCTCGTTCGGAAACGAGAAAACCGAGTAACTTGCCACCAGGAACTCCAAATGTGCACTTTGATGGATTGAGCTTGATATCATACCATCTGAGGTTGGCAAATGTTTCGGCGAGATCAGCGAGCAGGTCGGAACCTTTTCGTGACTTGACAACGATATCATCCATATATGCTTCCACATTCCGACTGATTTGAGTGAGTAGACACTTCTGAATCATTCGCATAAATGTGGCTCCGGCATTCTTGAGGCCGAATGGCATGGTGATATAGCAGAAGCACCCGAATGGAGTGATGAAAGCTGTTTTTATCTCGTCGGGTCCGTACAGACGGATCTGGTGGTACCCGGAATAGGCATCTAGAAAAGATAATCTCTCGCATCCCGCGGTCGAGTCAACAATTTGATCTATGCGAGGGAGAGGAAAATGATCTTTCGGGCAGGCCCGGTTGATGTGCTACACCCAGCGGGTGCACTCAGCGTGCCCCCGCTAACACGGAGTCTAAGTCGACACACCCACTGGGCGCCAACTGTCGTGGTTCTAAGCCTGACAGTAGAGTGGGGGTAGGTATGGAGAGGCAAGGTCCTAGCTATGGAGAAGTTGTAAACACAAGGGATGTACGAGTTCAGGCCCTTCTCGGAAGAAGTAAAAGCCCTATGTCTCGGAGCCCAGGGGCGGTCGAGTGGATTATGTGTATATGAGTTACAAGGTCCCGAACCCTTCTACCTGTGGAGGGGGGTGGCTTATATAGAGTGCGCCAGGACCCCAGCCAGCCCACGTAGGAGAGGGTTTAAGGTGAGTTAAGTCTGGGGCGTTACTGGTAACGCCCCACATAACGTGTCTTTACTATCATAAAGTCTACTTAATTACAGGCCGTTGCAGTGCAGAGTGCCTCTTGACCTTCTGGTGGTCGAGTGAGTCTTCGTGGTCGAGTCCTTCAAGTCAGTCGAGTGAGTCCCTCGTTGGTCGACTGGAAGGTGACCTCTTCTAAGGGTGTCCTTGGGCAAGGTACTTAGATCAGGTCCGTGACCCTACCCTAGGTACATGACCCCATCAGCCATACCAAGATCTAGTTAAGCGTGTTATTTTGAAGTAACCGCAGACGCCGACCAGGGCCAGGCCCACCTCTCTCCTAGGTGGTCTCAACCTGCCATGTCGGTCTGGCACAAAGTAACAGTCGGGGAACGTCGGGAACTCAGGCCCACCACTACCTGGATGGAGCCACCTGTCCCTTCAGCCCCACATCAGAATCACATGCGGGTACTCTACGAGCTGACCCGACTTTAGTCACCACCTGTATAGTATGTATGTATGCATGTATGTATGTATGTATGTATGTATGTATGTATGTATGTATGTATGTATGTATGTATGTATATACCCATGATCATGTCCCGAGTGATCACGTCCCGATACTATAGCATGGCAAATGGACAAGAATGTAGGGCCATTAATTAAGTACTAGCAACCTATACTAAGCATGTAGGATTGCAGGTAAATATATCAACAATTGTAGCAACAATGATAGGTTATGCAACAGAATGGGATTAACCGAAAGCAGTAACATGCTGCACTACTCTAATGCAAGCAGTAGAAAGACGGAATAGGCGATATCTGGTGACCAAGGGGGGGGGCTTTCCTGGTTGATCTGGCAAGAACGAGTCATCGTCGTCAATGTAGTCGATCACGGGGGTATCGGCAGTGGTCTCGGGTTCTACCAGAAAGAAGCAACGGAGTAGGAACATAATAAATAATAGAGCACTCAAAGCACCACAAAGCATAACATGGCAATATGCGGTGCTAGGGATGACCTAACGTAGTACTTGGTGCTACTTGCGAAGGGGGAAATCCAGGAAAGTATTCCCGGTGTTTGGCATTTTTGGACAGATGAAACGGAGGGGGACGGTTGCATGTTCATTATGTTAGGGATGTGTGGTAGACGAACGGACAGCATATTTGGATTCGTCTCGTCGTTCTGAGCAACTTTCATGTACAAAGTATTTTCATCTGAGTTACGGTTTATTTTCTATTAATTTACTAAGTTTTAATCATTTTCTAAAATCATTTTAATTAAAAAACAAAATAGCAAATGCTAAGTGTACACACTCTGGGTTAGTCATAGTGGATGACAGGTGGGTCCAGAGGGCCCAGTTGACCCAGTCAACAGTCAACAGAGTTGACCGTTGACTGGTCAAAGCTTTCAAGTGGGGTCCTGTGTCATAGACTAGGCAAAAAAAATTAATGGAATTTTAGCATTTTAATTTAACTATGGGTCCCATGCGTCATAGAGTCATCTAGTTGAAACGTTTTTTACTTAGTTATTTTATTAGCAAAGAGGGCCCAATGGTCAGTGGGGTTAAGGGGTGGTTTAGTGGCTAACCTAACCTAGATTAGGCCTAATTAACATGGGATTAGCCCTTATAACCAACAAAAGGTCGACCACACAGGGCATTGGTCCAGTAGGCCAACGCGGCCAGGCTCGCACACACGCACTGCGGCTATGGCCTGGTCGTGGCGAGCGGGACGTAGCGAGGGAGGGAAGCGGGCGCGGCAGCAGCAGCCGGCTGGCGAAGGCGGCGGCGTTAGCGAGTAGCAGCAGAGCACAGCAGGAAGCGGCGACGTAGCGAGCTAGCGTGGGGCAGCGGGCGGTGGTGGACACGGGCGAGGCGCGTGGCGTGCGGCCAGGTCGGCCAGAGGCGCGACGAGCGTGGCAGGGGTGCGCGCGAACGAAGCCTCGGTCACGGTGGTGGATCGGTGACCTACGGCGACCAAATCGAGGGGGAAAACAGGGATCTGAAGGAGGAGCTCATGGTGAGTTGGCAGAGGAGCAAGGCGGGCTCGAGGAGGCTCCCATGAGGCCGAATCGAAGACGGCGAGCGGCGGGACGGAGCTTGAAGGCGACGTCGATCCCGATGATGTAGGTCCTCCTGGCTCCAACTAGTCCTCTGAACGGATGAAACCGACCGCTTCAGATCTCCTAGACGACCTCCCGCACTCCGGAGAGGATGGTGGCTGCGACAACCAAGACAAGGCACGGTCACAGCATGGGCTCATGAGCTCGAATCCAAGATAGAGAGGAAAGGGGGCGAAGGGGAAGCGGGGGGGTGGGGGTGGGGGTAGTCATAGTGGATGACAGGTAGCAAATACAGAGCACCTCTGAAGATCAAGGACTGACTAAACATTGTAATTCATGGTAAAAGAGATCCAGTCACAGTCATACTCAATGTAAACTAATAGTAATGCATGCAAATGACAGCGGTGCTCCCCAACTGGTGCTTTTTAATAAGAGGGTGATGACTCGACATAAAAGTAAATAGATAGGCCCTTCGCAGAGGGAAGCAGGGATTTGTAGAGGTGCCATAGCTCGATTTTGAAAAGTGATAAATAATATTTTGAGCAGCATACTTTCATTGTCAACATAACAACCGAGAGATCTTGATATCTTCCATGCTACACACATTATAGGCGGTTCCCAAGCAAAATGGTAAAGTTTATACTCCCCCACCACCAACAAACATCAATCCATGGCTTGTCCGAAACAATGGGTGCCTCCAACTAACCACAATCCTGGGGGTGTTTTGTTTGCAATTATTTTAATTTAAGCATGGGACTGGGCATCCCGGTTACCAGACATTTTCTTGTGAATGAGGAGCGGAGTCCACTCCTCTTGAGAATAACCCGCCTAGCATGGAAGATATAGACATCCCTAGTTGATACATGAGCTATTCGAGCATACAAACCAGAATTTCATTTGAAGGTTTAGAGTTTGGAACATACAAATTTACTTGGAATGGCAGGTAGATACCACATATAGGAAGGTATGGTGACTCATATGGAATAACTTTTGGGGTTTCTTGAAGTGGATGCACAAGCAGTATTCCCTCTTAGTACAAGTGAAGGCCAGAAAGAGACTGGGAAGCGACCAGCTAGAGAGCGACAACGGTCATGAACATGCATTAAAATTAATCAACACTGAGTACAAGCATGAGTAGGATATAAATCACCGTGAACATAAATATCGTGGAGGCTATGTTGATTTTGTTTCAACTACATGCGTGAACATGTGCCAAGTCAAGCCACTCGAATCGTTGAAAGGAGGATACCACCCTATCATACCACATCACAACCATTTTAATAGCAAGTTGGCACGCAAGGTAACCCGTTATAAACTCCTAGCTAATTAAGCATGGCATGAGCAACTATAATCTCTAATTGTCATTGCAAACATGTTTCATTCATAACAGGCTGAATCAGGAACGGTGAACTAATCATATTTACAAAAACAAGATAGGTCGAGTTCATACCAGCTTCTCTCATCTCAATCAGTTCATCAATATCTTCATTATTGCCTTTCACTTGCACGACCGAACGGTGTGGATAATAATAATAGTGCGCATGCATTGGACTAAGCTGGAATCTGCAAGCATTCAATACACAGGAGAAGACAAATTAATATGGGCCCTTGGTTAAGTCAGCAATAATGCATATGAGAGCCACTCAACATTTTTATCATGGTCTTCTCCTCTCGACCCCCAAAGAAAAGAAAAGAAACAAAACTATTTACACGGGAAAGCTCCCAACAAGCAAAAGAAGAACGAGAAATCTCTTTGGGTTTTCTTTTTAATTACTACTACTACAAGCATGGAAAGTAAACTAGTTAGAAGCTACAACTATTTTTTTGGTTTTTCTTAAGGTTTTTCAAACACACAAGAAGAATGCTGCAAAAGAAAATAAACTAGCATGTATAGTACAATGAAAAAGTATGAGCACCAACAACTGGAATGAGTGTGTGAACATGAATGTAATGTCAGTGAGAAATACGTACTCCCCCAAGTTTAGGCTTTTGACCTAAGTTGGTCTAGGGCCATGGCTCAAAGCTGCCCTCTCCAGTGTATGGAGGAGCATCCTCTGGGTGCCACTGGTGGCGATCTCCTCCGGATCCCACTGATAAGCAGACTGACGGTAAGGATCAAGTGGTGGCTCTGGCTCAGGCTCTGGAGCTGATGTCAGGCTCCAGTATGCATGAACGGCCTCCAACAACACGAGGTACGTGCGTGAAAATATGTTAAACAAAGAGGGAGCAGGCAAGGTAATAATCTCATAGTAGTTTTTATCAAATATCAATCTATACTTAAGCATCTTCTTTTTATCCTTAACAATAAAATCATGTGCTACCATACTCTTAGAATCTAGAAAAATAGGAGGCAACAACTTTTCCTCTTTCTCATAATGCCTAATAGGTATGTTAAAGTGTGCAGCAAGGCATGAAGGAAAGATGCCTCCGAAGATGGGACCCTTTGTACGGTTCAAATTTAACCATTTAGCAACAATAGCGCCTAAACTGAAAGTGGTATCATGAAACAAAGAATGGCGCAAAATAACATATCAGGGGCACTAAGGTTTCCATTGTTCCCGCGACCAATTAAGCATCTGCTAGCAAATATTGCAAAGTAACGTAGAACAAGAAAATGTATGCTAGTAATTCTTGCATCGGAAACTTTCCTCGTTTCCCTGATAGCAATCGTATCAATAAACCTCCACATCATTACGATGTGGTTCCTCTATGCTGCCCTCAAAGGGTATCTTACAGACCCGGCAAAAATCATATAGTGACATCTCCTTAACCTCATAATATAAATGAAATTTCACTGAAGGTGGTGATTTCTCAGCACGAAAGTAAAATTTTTGCACGAAAATATTAGTGAGGAGGAGATACTATTCGCGCTGGTCGCGGAGGAAGTCAATGAGGCCTGCATTCTCAGCCAAATAATAAAAATCTTCATAAATCCCGGCTTCTCTCAAGAACTCATCACATGGCCATTCACACGGCAGAACCTCCGCAGTGCAAGGGAGATTATATTTGGGCTTCTTATTCTCTTCACTTTGCTTATCCTTCGAGCTTCGGCTCGAAGAGCCCCTCAACAATCTCTTCATCATTTTCTTTCTCTGAAAACTTCCTGAAATTTTTAGTGACTCAAAATAAAAGTGAACCAAACTCAACAAGATTGATAGCAACTACTCCCACAAGTGCCTAGAGGCTATATCATGCATTAAAACTACTTTTGACCACATAAATTTGACATGCAAGCTCAAGAACAGGGCACCTAAGCAGCAAACATTTGCAATGAATAAAGCACTAGAACAAAAACTAATTGGACCATTGGAGGAGTCACATACCGAAGAACAATCCACAAAAGCAGTTTTGTGAATGGAGCTTTGAGCAAGGAGATCAAAAATATGCTAACCCAAAATAAGAGGTGATATTGCTGCATTAGCTTGTTTCATCTAAACAGCAAGGTTAAAGTGTTTTTGCATGCATGAAACAAGTACAGATGGAAAGATTGAATTTTTCTGATCAAAATTCATATATAAATCTTTGCATTTGGAGTTACAGATTAATTTCTATGAATTTTTGAAGTTTGTAGTATTTTCTGGAATTTCCTGTATAAAAGTAAATCCGGAAAATACTTATTGCGTCAGCAGAGTGTCATGGTGATGTCAGCGGTCAATGGAGCCGATCCAGGTCAAACTGACCAGTGGGTCCCTTCTGTCAGTAGTTAGTTAAACTAACTAAATTTTTATAGCGCTAAACCTGGGTTAATTAGTAGGGTGGGCCCCACTTGTCATAGACCCAGGGGTCAAACTGGGCCCACCCGGTCAACGGTCAGTGGGGTCAACTCGCCGGCGTTAGCCGCCGGCGAGGCCAGACGCGGAGGGGCGATGCGAGTTTCGTGCTCCGGCGACCAAAACGATGGTGGAGCACGTCTACGTGATGCCGAAAGTGAGCCGCGTCGAGTGGTGGTGGTGGTTGGGCTCGGGGTCGCCGGAAACGACGCGACGACGAGCATGGCGGTGTCCGGAGCTCGGGTGATCTCGGGCTCGTCGCTAGGGGGCACGGCAAGGGGCGTGTGGTGGTGCTACGGGTTCCTGGCGATGCGGTGAGTGTAGTGGACAAGGTGGTGTGGCCGTTGGGTGGCCGGAGCATCGTCGGCGACGAGCTCGGCGATGGCGCATTGCGGTGAAGCTTCGTGCAGTCGCTATGGTACTCAAGAGACAGAACGAGAAGGATGGAGAGGTGGCTGAGCTCACAGCGATCACGCCGGAACAGACGGCGGGGTCGGGGACGAGCTGGTGTGACGGTGGCGGCGAAAGGGATCTCCAGCGATGGCGGAGTCGGGCGAGGTCGTTGCAGTGGCTTCGGGGCAAGCGAGAGCTCGGGGCTCAGCGTGCTCGAAGGAGAGGAGGGCGGCGGAGCTTCTGGACACGATGGCGCAGCGCGGGGACGACGGAGAGCGCGGCTACGTCAGTGGTGCGGCTGCGGCAGCGTCGGCCATGGCGAGAGAGGGCGAGGGAGAGAGGCAGGGGGAGAATGGATGTGTCCAGGGGTTCGGGGAGGCGACGTGGAGGTCATCCAGCATGTCTAGAGGCGAAGCTGAAAGCAGGTAGCGCCGTGGCGAGCTCGCGCACGCCGGCGTCACCTCCCTGCCTGCCTGGCGGGGAAGAAGCAGCTGGCTGGCACGGGCCAGCACAGTGTTGGGCCGCCAGGTGGGCTGGGTGGTGGGTTGTGGCCAGGTAAGTGTTTTTTCCTTTATTTTCGGTTTTCTTTTATTTCCGCAAGTTTGTGGCATTTCCAAAATTCACCAAACTGCACATGCTCACTATATGGAACATATCCAACATGGAACATTTCAGTTTGGGATTATTTGGACATTTACAATATTTACTAGCATTTAAATGCCCAAATGCAAGTTACATATGATTCAATTCAATGATCTTGTGACCTAGAAAATTGTGAACCCATTTTGTCAGAGGTTCTAACCCAAGACAAAAAAGGTGGACTTTTTAGAAGGGCATTTCAGGTTCATTGAAATTGATTTTAGTAAACCCTAGTTGTTTTCAAGGGGGGGTGCTAGGGGTTCTATCATCCCCATTTCAAGTTTTTGGAAAAGTAAACATGATGCAACACTCTAATGCATGAACTAGCTAGGATGTGACACGGGCGCCGCCAGGAGGCTCCAACTCCGGATAGCCCCACAGACTCTCGTTTCTCTGTCCAACCCTCGCCTTTAAATGAGGCTCTGGACTTAATGCGATCACTCGCCATTACGGAAGGATCGTTTCCGAATTATGCCCATCCCAGACTAGGGGCTGAGAGCGGGGAAATTTACGTCCCACCCACCACCCACTTCATAGCCACTATCGAAGATCTAACCGACATGCTGGACTACACCTCCGAAGACATCAACGGTATGGACGATGATGCCGGAGACGAACAAGGCCAAAACCCTTTGTTTACCGGACAATGGACGACCACCTCCACATACGATGTGTAGAGGATGGTGACGAAGGCAAGGAGGATCCGGTTGAGGACAAGCCTGCCGAAGCCCCTTCGAAGCGTCGACGTCAGCGGCGCCGCTCAAAATTGCGTCGCGACAAAGACGGCAATACCGGCACCGAAGACAATAATACTCCGGATAATGTTGAAGACCCTTAAGCCCCTATAGAGCCAACATCCGAACAGGATGATTGGGAGGATGGGCAGGTAAACCCGATGATCCTATCGAGAACGAGAGCTCGTAGGATAGTAACTACCTACCGATCTCCGTAGAAGATGTGAGCCTCGGTGACGAAGATTTCGTCGTGCCGGAGGAACCCCTCGAACAAGAGCGCTTTAAGCGTCGGCTAATCGCCACCACAAGAAGCCTGAAAAGGAAGCAGCAACAACTTCAAGCTGATTAGGACTTACTCAATGACAAATGGACTAACGTCTTGGCAGCCAAGGAATACGGCCTCGAACGCCCAACAAAGAGCTACCCGAAGAGCAAGCTGCTACCCCAATTCGACGATGAGGCCCTGGAGCCTATACCGCCAACATGTGGCTATAATGATAGACCTGACCGACCACCACGTGGCCGGGACAGAGTGGCAATACAAGCCGAACACCAGCCCGCACCACTTCACCGTAAAGGCAGGGGAACAGCAGCTCCGGGATACACCTACGACCTACGATAGGACCTGGGCAATTGAGCCGGTCAAACCAGATCAATCTATGGATCAAGGGGACGTGCCCCAACGCGATAGGACGGCCGTCAGGCCTGGCGCGACAAGCACAACCTCACTCGGCCCAAAAATCGCATACGGACTTCATCTGAACTGTGTCGCGACATTGCTCGATATAGGGGCGCCGCACACCCCCTGTGCTTCACCGATGAGGTAATGGAGCGCCAGTTCCCGGAAGGATTTAAACCCGTGAACATCGACTCATATGACGGCATGACGGACCCCGCAGTCTGGATTGAAGATTTTCTTCTCCACATACACATGGCTCGCGGTGACGACCTACATGGCATCAAATATCTCCCCTAGAAAGTTAAGGGACTGGCACATCACTGGTTAAATAGCCTCCCAGAAAATTCTATTGGTAGCTGGGAAGATTTGGAAGATGCCTTTAGAGACAACTTCCAAGGTACCTATGTACAACCCCTGGACGCCGATGACCTCAGTCACAAAGTCCAACAACCCAGAGATTCAGCCCGGAAACTCTAGACAAGTTTCTTAATTAAAAAGAACTAAATTGTGAACTGTCCAGAGACCGAAGCCCTCGCGGCCTTTAAACACAGCGTCCGCGACGAATGGCTCACCCGACACCTCGGCGAAGAAAAGCCGAAGTCCATGGCAGCCCTTACCGCACTAATGACCCGCTTTTTCATGGGAGAAGACAGCTGGCTAGCCTGCAGAAGCAATAGCACTGGCGACCCCGGCACCTCTGGAGCCAGGGACAGCAATGGCAAACCACGACGGAACAAGCACAAGCGTCGAATCAATACTGCAAGTACGGAAGACACAGTGGTCAATGCTGGATTCAGCGGCTCTAAACCCGGTCAACGGAAGAAGCCATTCAAAGGAAACGGAGATGGTCCATCTAGTTTGGACAAAATACTTGATCGTCCTTGCCAGATTCACGGCACCCCCGATAAGCCTGCCAATCATACCAACAGAAACTGTAGGGTCTTGTAAGTGCATCTAGTGCCACCCCTAGTTGGTTTTGGAGTATTGACGACAAACCTAGTTGAGGGACTAATGTGTTTGTGAGAATTGCAGGATAACACAGGTAGAAGTCCCTCATTGATTCGGTTTTACTACCAGAGATGACCCCTAAAATGTATTAAGACATTGAAGTCAAAGGTGGTATATGAAGATATTCACATTTAAGACTATGACAAGATAAGACACTATATGAAGCCTATGGAGCTCGAAGACTTAGATCTTTCATAGTTCTTTTTCTTTTGTGTTGAGTCATAGGAACCACCGTACTGTTAAGTGGGGTCCAAGAGAACCAGTCAGAATGACTGAAGTGATGCCTAAACCAAAAACCTATGTCTTCGAGTGAAGACTATGAGAGCGAATCTTGTCCAGAGTCGGACAAGTCAGCTTTGCTTGTAGCCCAAGTAAAGTTGTCGTGTGAGTTTGAAATCTGACCTTGGAACACGTGTCAGTTCCTTAGTGACCCAGGGTCATTTCAGACAAATCAGGTCGGGTTGCCAAGTGGCTATAAATAGCCCACCCCCTACAACCATAAATGGTTGGCTGCTCAGATTGAGAGTACGGCTTTTGTCGTTTGAGAGCAACCCACCTCGAAGCCTTTGAGAGAGAATTCCTTGCGAGGATAAAGCCCTAACCACCAGAGCCAGAGAGAATTGGGCATAACTTAAGTCTTCTTGTCTTTCTGATCTGAAGACTTATTACACTTGAGGATTGTGCATCCTCCAGCCGGTTAGGCGTCGCATTCTGAGCATCCAAGAGACATTGTGGATTTCCCGTGAATGAAGTCTGTGAAGGTTTGGGAGTCTACCTTGAAGACTTACCAGAGTGATTGGGCGAGGTCTATGTGACCTTAGCTCAAGGAGAATACGGTGAGGACTGGGTGTCCTGAGCTGCGTGTTCAGGACTGGGTGTCCGGGACTGTGTGTCCTAAGGTTTAAATACCTAGCCGCTCCAACCAGACGTACAGTTGTCACAGCAACTGGAACTGGTCCAACAAATCATTGTCTTCAACGAGTCACTGGTTTCATCTTCACTTCCCTTTACTTACTGTTACTCCTTGTGAAGTCATTGTATGTTTGCACTATCATTTGTCTTCACTGAGTGACTGCGTGTTCTGTTTGGCTTCACAATACCTTCCTACCTGATCCTTACTACCTAGCTGCTATTAGTCTTTGTGCTTTCACTTCATTGAATACTTGACTATGGTTTGCCTAGTGTAGTCTACCTTTCGCTGCATGGTAATAGGTTTAATTTTATCGTTTGTCTTCAAAACTTCTATGTTCTAAACACTTTCATAAAAATCGCCTATTCACCCCCCTCTAGTCGATATAACACACTTTCAATTGGTATCAGAGCAAGGTGCTCCCTTGTTCTGTGTGATTCGGTTTAACCACCTGGAGTTTTAGCTATGTCGACTGCAGGGATAATTAGAGTCTCCGCTGCGTGCCCCGTCTTCGATGGAACTGAATATCCCTACTGGAAGAATAAGATGCGCATGCATCTTGAAGCCATTGATGTCGACCTATGGTATGTCGTCGAGAACGGCGTTCCCAAGGCTGGAGAAGGTGTCACTGCTACTGATGTCAAGAAATTCGTTCAACTGGACTCTACTGCCAAGAATATCATCTATGGTCATCTGACCAAAGGACAGTATGGCCGTGTGAGTGCTTTGAAGACATCCAAGCTGGTCTGGGACTGGCTCTCCAAGGTCAATGAAGGCATCTCAACCCAGAGAGATCAGAGAATCAGTGTCCTTCGCAACCTCTTCAACCGCTTCAAGCGAAATGACAATGAGAATGTCTAGCACACATTGGACCGACTCACTGATATCACAAATGAGCTTCAAGCCCTCGGCGCCACTGAGATTACCAAACACGAAGTCGTCAAGACGCTACTGAGATCACTTGATAGTTCGTTTGACATCCTGGCCCTGATGATTCAAGAACGTCCTGATTTCAAGACACTCGATCCGTCTGACATACTTGAGAGGCTCAACACACATGAGTTTCAGCTTTGGGAGAAAAGAGATATCTACGCTCCAAACTATGGGCGAACTCGTGCCTTGAAGGCAAAAGCTGTCTCCTCATCTGAAGAAGAATCTGACAGCAGTTCTGATGATCCTGAAGACATTGGAAGGGAACTTGCTAGGCTTGTCAAGAAGTTCCAAAAATTCACCAAGAAGAAATGCTCAAAGTCTTCTTCCAAGTCTTCCTCAAAGTCTTCATCACACAAGAAGAGCTCATCTGGCAAGGCACGTGCGTTTGTTGGCAAGGAAATGGATTCAGAGGAGGAGTCTGCTTCTGAGGAGGTGGAGGTGGAGTCTGAGGAGGAATCCGACTCAGGCGTCGCAAGTCTGGCTACATCATACGTTGCCAAGTCCATCTTCAACATTGAAGACAATGACTTCATCACCGACACCGATGCAAATGACAAGGACTACTCCGCTTCTACCTATTGCTTCATGGCACGCAGTGCCAAGGTAAACGCACGCACTACTCACTATCAAACATCTAGTGACGATGACTCTGATTGTGATTCAAAACCTAGCTACAAAACACTTGCTAAAATTGCAACTAAACAACAGAAAGCTATGGAACATATTCAAAAACAGTTAGACAGAAGCGATGATCTGTTAGGTGCTGAAATGACTCGATCGGAATCCTTAATTGAAGACATAAAAAATCTTCACGTTAAGTATCAGGAACTTGAAAGTCGTCATGAAACTCTCTCAACAACTCATGAAAACCTTTCCTATGATTATCTTCAAAGGAAGCAAGATCTTGAGAAATTGAGAGCGGTTCATGAAGATCTTCAAACAGAAAACAAGTCACTTCCGCCAAACAGATCAGTCCCGCTCAGGAAGGATTTGAACCACCATGTCTTAAATGCATTGAGCGTGATAATGCTACTTCTGTTGCTGAATGTTCTACTGCTACTGCTGTTGCAATATCTTCAACTGTTGATGTGGTAACTAACCCCTTTGCTGAGGATACCACCGCTATTGCTGATGAGAATGCTAGGTTGAAGACATTGCTTGAAACAGGGATGTACAAAAGTCTTCAAGGGCATCAGACACTATGTGATGTCCTCAAAAAGCAGATTCTGAACCGAAACCCTAGGAAAGAGGGTGTTGGGTTCGTAAGGAAAATGAATGCAGATGGATCTTACTGGAAACCTGAGCAGTACCCCAAAACTGTGTGGGTTGCTGCAAAGGAACCTTCAGCAGATCCATCCAATCTATCTGGCTTCACTTGTGCTAACCCCATTATCATTGATGAATCCTTTGATGCAAACTATATACTGTTTAAGAATCAGAATGGTGAAGTGTTTGCCAGGTACATTGGTACTAACTGCAGGAATGGACCGCCTATGAAGAAGATCTGGGTTCCGAAAAGGTGTCTGGAGAGTCTTCCTGTGGATGTCATGACACCTCACATGAAGAAGAAAAACCTCAGACCAAAGGCTTCATACGGTCCAAAGGCTTCATACAGACAGAGGACTCACCTGAGTCGCACTAACGCAAATGTTTTGCAGGGAAACCACACTCAGGCATATGAATATGAGAGCGGTTCATCAAACCGCCATGTTCATAAGACCAAGAACTATTCTGCTTATTCTTATGAGTACTATTGTCCGCCTGCAAGACTGTTTGCTAGGGCTTCAAAGCCAAAATTCTCAGATGCTGCACTTAGACTTATTGCTTCTAAGACACCCTTGAAGATGTGGGTGGCTAAGAAAGCTTAACTCTCTTTTGCAGGGAAAGGTCTCCAGCAGAAAACCAAAATCGTCTGACGCTATTGCTGGGGACCTTAAACATCTTGTAGGGTGCAAGATCAAATGCCCGAATGGTCTTATTATGTACTTCGTTCCTGAATCGCTTGCTACTCTCCCTATTGGTCCTAACCTGGATCTAAGCTTTCATAACCCACCAGTTCGTCAAATGTTTTTGCTTCACAATGCTCTTGGTGAAGCCTATCCCCCTAACTGCACTGTAGGGTACGACACCAACGTCTTCAGAATGGATTATTGACAGTGGGTGTACAAATCACATGACTGGCAAAAGAAGTCTTCTTATGGACTCAACCTGACGTCCATCCGACAAGAGCCACATCACATTTGCTGACACTAGTAAAAGTAAGGTATTGGGTCTAGGTAGAGTTGCAATCTCAAGGGATCAACACATGGATAAAGTCATGCTTGTTGAATCCCTTGGCTTCAACTTAATGTCTGTCTCAATGCTTTGCGATTTGAACATGATCGTAATATTTGGAAAATATCGTTGCCTTGTACTAATGGAATCTGACAAGTCTCTAGTGTTTGAAGGGTATCGAAAAGATGATTTGTACGTGGTAGATTTCTCAGCAGGACGACAGCTTGCAGTATGTCTTCTAGCAAAGGCTTCAGAATGCTGGCTCTGGCATCGGAGGCTTGGGCATGCTGGCATGAGGAACCTCCACACCCTTGCAAAGAAGAAGCATGTCATAGGCATCGAGGGCGTCAAGTTCAAGAAAGACCACTTATGCGGTGCCTGTGAAGCAGGGAAGATGACGAGGGCCAAACATCCCTCGAAGACAATCATGACCACTACTCGCCCCTTCGAACTGCTTCACATGGATCTTTTCGGTCCCACTCATTACTCAACTCTTACTACTACTACTGCTTTCCTCTATGGCTTCGTTATTGTTGATGATTATTCTAGATATACTTGGGTGCACATAATCCTTTACAAGACTGAAGTGCAGGATGTCTTCAGACGCTTCGCCAATCGAGCTATGAACAATTATGGCGCTAAGATAAAGCACATCATAAGTGACAATGGCACTGAATTCAAGAACACTGGCCTTGATACATATCTTGATACCTTGGGCATCACACATGGATTCTCAGCCCCGTACACGCCACAGCAGAATGGCGTCGTCGAACGCAAGAACAGAACACTAATTGAGATGGCCAGAACGATGCTAGATGAATACAAGACCCCAAGAAAATTTTGGCCCAAAGCCATTGATACTGCATGCCATACAATCAATCGTGTTTATCTTCACAAGCTACTGAACAAGACATCTTATGAGCTCCTTACTGGCAAGAAGCCAAATGTCAGTTACTTCAGAGTATTTGGCGCAAGGTGCTGGATCAAGGACCCACATCACACCTCAAAGTTTGCACCAAAAGCACATGAGGGTTTTATGCTTGGATATGGAAAGGATTCACACTCCTACAAAGTCTTCAATCTCTTTCATTACAAAGTGGTTGAAACAGTGGATGTGCGGTTCGATGAGACCAACGGTTCACAAAGAGAGCAACTGCCAAATGTGCTAGATGAAGTTCCATCCAGTGAATCAATCAAGCTAATGGGAACTGGAGAAATTATACCTTCTGAAGCTCATCCTGAAGAAGAACTTATCATCTCAGCACCTGATCAACATGAAGACAATGCTCAGCCTGAAGACATTCCTTCTAACAATGACAATAAACAGCAAGAGCAAAGTCTTCGCCCTGTACATCCTCGCGTTGCCAATGAAGTGCAGATTGAAAGAATAATTGATAGCATCAATGCACCTGGTCCACTCACTCGTTCAAGGGCAACTCAGCTAGCAAATTTCTATGGGCACTTCGCATTCGTCTCAATAGCAGAACCCAAGAAAGTTGAAGAAGCCTTCATGGAACCTGAATGGATTCAAGCTATGCAAGAAGAGCTTCAACAGTTTGAGCTGAATGATGTATGGGAACTGGTTAAGCGTCCTGATCCACGGAAGCACAATATAATAGGCACCAAATGGATATACCGCAACAAGCAATATGAGCATGGTCAAGTTGTCAGAAACAAAGCTCGTCTTGTTGCTCAAGGATATACTCAAGTGGAAGGCATTGACTTCGATGAAACATTTGCTCCTGTGGCTAGACTTGAAGCCATACGCATACTGCTGGCCTATGCAAATCATCGTAACATACTTCTATATCAAATGGATGTGAAGAGTGCCTTTCTCAATGGCAAGATTGAAGAAGAAGTGTATGTTGCACAACCGCCTGGCTTTGAAGATCCAAAACATCCTAACATGGTATACAAGCTCAACAAGGCACTGTATGGCCTCAAACAAGCCCCTCGGGCCTGGTATGACACACTCAAATACTTCCTGAAGAGCAAAGGCTTCATACCTGGTTCCCTAGACCCCACTCTTTTCACGAAGACATATGATGGTGAACTGTTTGTGTGCCAAATATATGTGGATGACATTATCTTCGGCTGCACCAATCAGAAGTACAGTGAAGAGTTTGGATATATGATGCAAGAGCAATATCAAATGTTTATGATGGGAGAGCTGAAGTTCTTCCTCGGTCTTCAAATACGACAACAACGCAATGGCATCTTCATATCTCAAGAGAAGTATCTCAAAGATTGCATGAACAAGTTCGGTATGCAAGACTGCAAAGGCTTCACAACACCAATGCCAGCCAAACATCATCTGGGTCCTGACAACAATGGTAAAGAGTTCGATCAAAAGGTATACCGCTCCATGATTGGTTCTTTACTTTATCTATGTGCATCTAGGCCAGATATTATGCTTAGTGTTTGCATGTGTGCTCAATTTCAAGCGGCACCAAAGGAGTCGCATCACTTAGCTGTGAAGCAAATTCTTCGATATTTGGCTCACACCCCAACTCTAGGATTATGGTATCCAAAGGGCTCAGAGTTTGATCTGGTTGGATTTTGGGATGCTGATTATGCTGGTGACAAAGTCGATCGCAAGTCTACATCAGGCACATGTCACTTTCTGGGACGATCACTTATATGTTGGTCTTCAAAGAAGCAGAACTGTGTATCTCTCTCCACTGCTGAATCTGAATACATTGCTGCTGGATCTTGCTGCGCTCAGCTTTTATGGATGAAGCAAACACTCAAGGACTCTTGCATTCATCTGAAGCAAGTGCCACTTTACTGCGACAACGAAAGCGCCATCAAGATTGCCAACAACCCAGTTCAGCACTCGAAGACAAAGCACATTGAAATTCGACATCACTTTCTCAGAGATCATGTTGTGAAGGAAGACATTGATATCATACACGTCAACACTGAAGAGAAATTGGCAGATATCTTCACCAAGCCCTTGGATGAGAAGAGGTTTTGCAAGTTACGGTGTGAGCTAAATATCCTGGAATCCTCAAATGTCCTGTGATCAGGCACACATCCTAACCCTTATGCATATTGATGACTTAGATGTGCAACACACGAAGTAAAGTATATCTTCAATCAATGAATACATACATTCTAAGTGTGAATACATTAATGTGGAATTTGACTTCCGAGCGCCACGATAATTGTGCGCCGTGTCTGGGTCTAATACTTCCTATACGGTGGGTAACGCCACCACCAAACGTTCTATTTTGAAGTGTTTCACTCATGGCGTTACCTTGCAATGTCTTCACATTTGGTTTGGCTTCGATCTCAACATATTTTCATGTTTATCTTCACTATGTTGATTATATATAGATATACTAGTGTCCTGTCCTCTACAACATTCACTTATAGCTATGTCTTCGTGTTGAATCTTTTGAACTAAGTGAATGTGATCGGACCCTAACCTCTCTATGCTTTCTATCTCAAACTCTATCTCTCCAAGTCATATGCATTCTATTGAAACTGTCGAATGTCTTCTCTGCGTCCTTGTCAGTAGAAGATACAGAGACAACCATTAAGTCCGTTTTCAATGCTCATTCCTCCACATGAAATCCGGAGAAGTAGGAACGACCACCCGACAATCCAGGCATGCGTGGGACGTGGAACAAACCCCAAAATTCCGCATAATGGCCACGTGTTCCTCAGATGCAAATCGCTAGGGGCACCTGTGTAATAGCACAGTGCTGCCCCTGTACCTATAAATACACACTCATAGTGGTCATTATCTCTTCTTCCACCCTCGCATGAACCCTAGCACCACCGCTAGCCCTTGACGACGCCGGCGAAGAAGCACTTCGCTGCCGCAACCTCTCCGACGCCGTCTTCACGCCGACTGCGGACATCGTCCTCTCCGTCGTCGCCGTAGGTGTCCTCCGTTGCCAAGTTAGGGCACGGAAGATCGAACCGCTCGGCCTCATCTTACACTCCGTCTAGCAGTTCTTAGTGTGGTAAATAAAACTTCCTCTTTTTACAGCACCATTGATCCTATGGATTTGTCACTTTCTACCACAAGCATTTTCTGTTCACACAAGCTAGATCTCTCTCATACTGCATCTCATAACATGCCTAGTATATTCACTTGTGCTTCACAAAGTAGTTAGATTCCTCACTTGTACTGATCTGTGGATTCGTACAAATCTGGAACCAACTTCTTATCTATGAGTGAATGTCTTCGCACGATGAGGTCAATGTCTTCTAAACTGATTTATCTTCAAAATCTTCTGAGAATGCATATGACCTCTTCCCCTTCCCTCGCACCTTAATGCTGTCACAGGTACATGTCCGTGGGAGAATCCTTTGGTTCTCATAGTCTGCATTCATTTGTAGAATTCTTACAACATCACATAAATTCTCCCGAAGCCAGTTCCTGTTGGTCCAGCAAGCGGAACCCTTTGAAGCCTTTGAATGTCTTGAAGCCTTTCAATTTAAAGTTTATGGCTCCAGAGAAAGCAGCAAGGAAGGGTGGCAGAAAGCGTCGTGGTGAGACCTCCAGAGATCTGCCAGATGAACTCTTAGAAATGTACAAGACAGATCCTGAAGAGGATTACAGTCAGCGCAAGACCCGAATCCAATGGATTCGAAGATATTGGGCGGAACAATGGTTCAAATACAGATTTGTGACCCAGGAGTATGCTGAGAAAAATGCCATCAAGAGACCGTGGGGAGACATCCTATTCAAGAATCTTCTACCCAGGCCCAGAGATGAAGCCATTGCTCAAGGCTTCTATCCATGCATGGTCCGTGGATCACAGCTTGCTGATGCACACTTGTCGTCACTGCTATGGTGTCGTGACGACAATCTGTTCAAGCGCAACTTCCAGTTTGCTCAGAACTAAGCGAAGCAGAACAAGAAGACTTTTGGGTTAGACTTCAACCCTGGTCCCTCAGCACAAAGGGCAGATGGCACACGAGATGCTGAACCCAATGTCATCGGTCCTTTTGCCAACCTTGAAGGCCTCATCACCTACATCTTAGTTCAAGGGACTGTAGTGAATGAGCCTGCAGCTGACACTGAATCAGAAGAAGCTCCTGCAGCTCTGAAGACAAAGAAGCTGAAGAAGCCTAAAGCTTCAAAACCTGCCCCTTCACCAAAAGTCTCAAGGGCGAAGCCACTGGCAACTGCACCTCCTAAAGATAGTGTGCAGTCTGAAGACTTATCACGCGTCTCCAAGCCCCAGAAGGCCAAGATGCCTCTGCCTCACACTGGCCAAGAGCTAACAGCTGCTGCCATTCTGCGCAATGACGACATTGATCTGTCAAGTGATGAAGATCTTGCAGATGACGCTCTTGAGCAATTCATCAAGAGCAAAGAAGAAGCAGAAATCTTCAATGATCTGCCTCTCTTTGATGTCACCATCATCCACAACTTCATTGACGAGTGGTTTGACACGCCAAACATCAGCTTTGAAGATCTGCAGCTACCCATTGGCCTCAGTGTCGTCTTCCAAGGCGCCATTGCTTCAGAACTTGCTATTGCCCATGTAAGTGCATCTAGTGCCACCCCTAGTTGGTTTTGGAGTATTGACGACAAACCTAGTTGAGGGACTAATGTGTTTGTGAGAATTGCAGGATAACATAGGTAGAAGTCCCTCATTGATTCAGTTTTACTGCCAGAGATGACCCCTAAAAATGTATGAAGACATTGAAGTCAAAGGTGGTATATGAAGATATTCACATTGAAGACTATGACAAAAGAAGACACGTTATGAAGCCTATGGAGCTCGAAGACTTAGATCTTGCGTAGTTCTTTTCCTTTGTGTTGAGTCATAGGATCCACCGTACTGTTAAGTGGGGTCCAGGAGAACCAGTTAGAATGACTGAAGTGATGCCTAAACCAAAAACCTATGTCTTCGAGTGAAGACAATGAGAGCGAATCTTGTCCAGAGCCGGACAAGTCAGCTTTGCATGTAGCCCAAGTAAAGTTGCCATGAGAGTTTGAAATCTGACCGTTGAGACACGTGTCAGTTCCTTAGTGACCCAGGGTCATTTCGGACAAATTAGGTCGGGTTGCCAAGTGGCTATAAATAGCCCACCCCCTACAACCATAAACGGTTGGCTGCTCAGATTTCAGTGCACGGCTTTTGTCGTTTGAGAGCAACCCACCTCGAAGCCTTTGAGAGAGAGAATTCCTTGCGATGATAAAGCCCTAACCACCCAGAGCCAGAGAACATTGGGCATCACTTAAGTCTTCTTGTTTGTGTGATCTGAAGACTTATTACACTTGAGGACTGTGCATCCTCCAGACGGTTAGGCGTCGCGTTCAGAGCATCCAAGAGACATTGTGGATTGCCAGTGGACGAAGTCTGTGAAGGTTTGGGAGTCTACCTTGAAGACTTACCAGAGTGATTGGGCGAGGACTAAGTGACCTTAGCTCAAGGAGAATACGGTGAGGACTTGGTGTCCTGAGCTGCGTGTTCAGGACTAGGTGTCCGGGACTGTGTGTCCTAAGGTTTAAATACCTAGCCGCTCCAACTAGACGTACAGTTGTCACAGCAACTGGAGCTGGTCCAACACATCATTGTCTTCAACGAGTCACTGGTTTCATCTTCACTTCCTCTTACTTACTGTTACTCATTGTGAACCCATTGCATGCTTGCTATATCTTTTGTCTTCACAACGTAACTGTATGATTTGTTTGGCTTCATAACTTCTTCCTACCTGATCCTTATTACACTACAGCTACTTGTCATTGTGCTTTCACTCTATTGAATACTTGACCATGGCTTGCCTAGTGTAATCTAACTTCCGCTGCATAGTGATAGGCATATCTCTACTGATTGTCTTCATAACTTCCACGTTTTGAAGACTTTCATAAAAATCGCCTACTCACCCCCCCTCTAGTCGATATAACGCACTTTCAGCCCAGCGCATTGTTGAACTGAAGCAGAAGATTGACTATGAAAAGGCTCAGTTCAAGAAGCATATGGCCAAGCTCAGCGTGCAAGAAGTGAAGAACTTCAAGACAATGATGCACGAGCTCAAGGAAGCCTTTGTGAAGAAGCGTGCAGAAGCTTAGGGTTCGCGTGAGCGCATGAAGACTCTGGCTGACAGATGTGTGCAAGCCTATAATGAGGCTGAGAAGCGAAAGGCACTTGGGCGTCCTGGCATCGACCCCAGGATGGCCGCAAAGAAGAAGAAGAAGCCTGCTACGGCTGAACCTGATGCACCAAGGCAAGAAGCAGTTCTGATTGTCTTCCCAACTAGACTGACTGGCTCGAAGCCAAAAAGTCGGACAACAACTTCAGAGCTCAAGAAGACAAGGACTGCTGAGGCTGAAGCCAGGAAGAGGAAACACTCTGAAGCCTCTCCTACTGCCCCCTCCAAGAAGAAGAGGAATACCAAGAAAGCTCAGGCTGCTTCCACAGAGCCCTTGATAGTTGAACCCATTTCTATGGTCTATCCTGAAGCTAAACGACAACTGACAATTCATGAGCCTGCTTCCATAGAGGCTCATGAAGCTGAAGACATTCTAGCAGCTGTAAGTGCATCTAGTGCCACCCCTAGTTGGTTTTGGAGTATTGACGACAAGCCTAGTTGAGGGACTAATGTGTTTGTGAGAATTGCAGGATAACACAGGTAGAAGTCCCTCATTGATTCGGTTTTACTACCAGAGATGACCCCTAAAAATGTATGAAGACATTGAAGCCAAAGGTGGTATATGAAGGTATTCACATTGAAGACTACGACAAAAGAAGACATGTTATGAAGCCTATGGAGCTCGAAGACTTAGATCTTTCGTAGTTCTTTTTATTTTGTGTTGAGTCATAGGAACCACCGTACTGTTAAGTGGGGTCCAGGAGAACCAGTCAGAATGACTGAAGTGATGCCCAAACTAAAAACCTATGTCTTCAAGTGAAGACAATGAGAGCGAATCTTGTCCAGAGCCGGACAAGTCAGCTTTGCTTGTAGCCCAAGTAAAGTTACCATGAGAGTTTGAAATCTGACCGTTGCGACACGTGTCAGTTCCTTAGTGGCCCAGGGTCATTTCGGACAAATCAGGTCGGGTTGCCAAGTGGCTATAAATAGCCCACCCCCACAACCATAAACGGTTGGCTGCTCATATTTCACTGCATGGCTTTTGTCATTTGAGAGCAACCCACCTCGAAGCCTTTGAGAGAAAATTCCTAGTGAGGAGAAAAGACCTAACCACCCAGAGCCAGAGCAAATTGGGCATCACTTAGGTCTTCTTGTCTGTGTGATCTGAAGACTTATTACACTTGAGGACTGTGAATCCTCCAGACGGTTAGGCATCGCGTTCAGAGCATCCAAGAGACATTGTGGATTGCCAGTGAACGAAGTTTGTGAAGGTTTGGGAGTCTACCTTGAAGACTTACCAGAGTGATTGGGCGAGGACTAAGTGACCTTAGCTCAAGGAGAATACGGTGAGGACTTGGTGTCCTGAACTGTGTGTTCAGGACTGGGTGTCCGGGACTGTGTGTCCTAAGGTTTAAATACCTAGCCGCTCCAACCAGACGTACAGTTGTCACAGCAACTGGAACTGGTCCAACATATCATTGTCTTCAACGAGTCAATGGTTTCATCTTCACTTCCTTTTCTTACCGTTACACATTGTGAAGCCATTGCATGCTTGCTTTATCTTTTGTCTTCACAACGTGAATGTATGATCTCTTTGGCTTCATAACTTCTTCCTACCTGATCCTTATTACACTGCAGTTGTTTGTCATTGTGCTTTCACTCTATTGAATACATGACCATGGCTGGCCTAGTGTAATCTAACTTCCGCTGCATAGTAATAAGCATAATCTTTGCTGTTTGTCTTGATAACTCTCACGTTTTGAAGACTTTCATAAAAATCGCCTATTCACCCCCCCTCTAGTCAATATAACGCACTTTCAATTGGTATCAGAGCAAGGTGCTCCCTTGTTCTGTGTGATTTGGTTTAACCACCTGGAGTTTTAGCTATGTCGACTGCAGGGATAATCAAAGTCTCCGCTGCGTGCCCCGTCTTCGATGGAACTGAATATCCCTACTGGAAGAATAAGATGCGCATGCATCTTGAATCCATTGACGTCGACCTATGGTATGTCGTCGAGAACGGCGTTCCCAAGGCTGGAGAAGGTGTCACTGCTGCTGATGTCAAGAAGTTCACTCAACTGGACTCTACTGCCAAAAATATCATCTGTGGCCATCTGACAAAAGGACAGTATGGCCGTGTGAGTGCCTTGAAGACATCCAAGCTGGTCTGGGACTGGCTGTCCAAGGTCAATGAAGGCGTCTCAACCCAGAGAGATCAAAGAATCAGTGTTCTTGGCAACCTCTTCAACCGCTTCAAGCGAAATGACAATGAGAATGTCCAGCACAGATTTGATCGGCTCACTGACATCACAAATGAGCTTCAAGCCCTCGGAGCCACTGAGATCACCAAACATGAAATCGTCAAGACGCTGCTGAGATCACTTGATAGTTCGTTTGACATCCTAGCCCTGATGATTCAAGAACGTCCTGATTTCAAGACACTCGATCCGTCTGACATACTTGAGAGGCTCAACACACATGAGTTTCAGCTTTCTGAGAAAAGAGATATCTACGGTCCAAACTATGGGCGAACTCGTGCCTTGAAGGCAAAAGCTGTTTCCTCATCTGAAGAAGAATCTGACAGCAGTTCTGATGATCCTGAAGACATTGGAAGAGAACTTGCAATGCTAGTGAAGAAGTTCCAAAAATTCACCAAGAAGAAAGGCTTCAGAAAATCTTCACGATCAAGCTCAAGGAATGATGAAGCTTCTGCTCATGACTACAAGAAGAAAACATGTCACAAGTGCAAGAAAACTGGACACTTCATCTCTGAGTGTCCACAATGGGACAATGAGAACAGAAGGAAGAAGAAGAGCAAGGAATATGATTCTGACGACAAGAAGAAGAAGAAATACTCAAAGTCTTCTTCCAAGTCTTCCTCAAAGTCTTCATCACACAAGAAGAGCTCATCTGGAAAGGCACGTGCATTTGTTGGCAAGGAAATGGATTCAGAGGAGGAGTCCGCTTCTGAGGAGGCGGAGGTGGAGTCTGAGGAGGAGTCTGATTCTGGCATTGCGAGTCTGGCTACAGCATACGTCGCCAAGTCCATCTTCAACACTGAAGACAATGACTGCATCACCGACGCCGATGCAAATGACAAGAACGACTCCACTCCTACCTACTACTTCATGGCACGTGGTGCCAAGGTAAACTCACGCACTACTCGCTATCAAACATCTAGTGACGATGACTCTGACTGTGATTCAAAACCCAGCTACAAAACACTTGCTAAAATTGCAACTGAACAACAGAAAGCTATGGAACATATTCAAAAACTGTTAGACAGAAGCGATGATCTGTTGGGTGCTGAAATGACTCGATCTGAATCCTTAATTGAAGACATAAAAAATCTTCACGTTAAGTATCAGAACTTGAAGATCGTCTTGATACTCTCTCAACAACTCATGAAAAGCTTTCCTATGATTATCTTCAAAGGAAGCAAGAACTTGAGAAATTGAGAGCGGCTCATGAAGATCTTCAAAAGGAAAACGAGTCACTTCGCGCCGAACAGATCAGTTCCACTCAGGAAGGATTTGAACCACCATGTCTTAAATGCATTGAGTGTGATAATGCTACTTCTGTTGCTGAATGTTCCACTGCTACTGCTGTTGCAATATCTTCAACTGCTGATGTGGTAACTAACCCCTCTGCTGAGGATACCACTGCTGATGAGAATGCTAGGTTGAAGACATTGCTTGAAACAGGGATGTACAAAAGTCTTAAAGGACATCAGACATTATGTGATGTCCTCAAGAAGCAGATTCTGAACCGAAACCCCAGGAAAGAGGGTGTTGGGTTCGTGAGGAAAATAAACGCAGATGGCTCTTACTGGAAACCTGAGCAGTACCCCAAAACCACATGGGTTGCTGCAAAGGAACTTTCAGCAGATCCATCCAATTTATCTGGCTTCACTTGTGCTAACCCCATTATCATTGATGAATCCTTTGATGCAAACTATAAACTGTTTAAGAATCAGAATGGTGAAGTGTTTTCCAGGTACATTGGTACTAACTGCAGGAATGGACCGCCTATGAAGAAGATCTGGGTTCCGAAAAAGTGTCTGGAAAATCTTCCTGTGAATGTCTTCATGACACCTCACTTGAAGAAGACAAACCTCAGACCAAAGGCTTCATACGGTCCAAAGGCTTCATACAAACAGAGGACTCACCTGAGTCACACTAACGCAACTGTTTTGCAGGGAATCCATACTCAGGCATACGAATATGAGAGCGGTTCTTCGAACCGTCATGTTCATATGACCAAAAATTATTCTGCTTATTCCTATGAGTATTATTGTCCACCTGCTAGACTGTTTGCTAAGGCTTCAAAGCCAAAATTCTCAGATGCTGCACTTAGACTTATAGCTTCTAAGCCACCCTTGAAGATGAGGGTGGTTAAGAAATCTTAGCTCGCTTTTGCAGGGAAAGGTCTCCAGCACAAAAACAAAATCTTCTGATGCTATTGCTGGGGACCTTAAAAATCTTGTGGGGCGCAAGATAAAATGCCCAAATGGCATCATTATGTACTTCGTTCCTGAATCGCATGCTACTCTCCCTATTAGTCCTAATCTGGATCTAAGTTTGCATAACCCACTGGTTCGTCAAATGTTTTTGCTTCACAATTCTCTTCGTGAAGCCTATCCCCATAACTGCACTGTAGGGTACGACACCAGCGACTTCAAAGTCTTCAGAATGGATTATTGACAGTGGGTGTACAAATCACATGATTGGCAAAAGAAGCCTTCTTATGGACTCAACCTTATGTCCATCCGACAAGAGTCACATCACATTTGCTGACACTAGTAAAAGTAAGGTATTGGGTCTAGGTAGAGTTGCAATCTCAAAGGATCAACACATGGATAAAGTCATGCTTGTTGAATCCCTTGGCTTCAACTTAATGTCTGTCTCAATGCTTTGCGATTTGAACATGATCGTAATGTTTGGAAAATATCGTTGCCTAGTACTAATGGAATCTGACAAGTCTCTAGTGTTTGAAGGGTATAGGAAAGATGATTTGTATGTGGTAGATTTCTCAGCAGGGCCACAACTTGCAGTATGTCTTCTTGCAAAAGCTTCAGAATGCTGGCTTTGGCATCGAAGGCTTGGGCATGCTGGCATGAGGAACCTCCACACCCTTGCGAAGAAGAAGCATGTCATAGGCATCGAGGGCGTCAAGTTCAAGAAAGATCACTTATGCGGTGCCTGTGAAGCAGGGAACATGACAAGGGCAAAACATCCTTCGAAGACAATCATGACTACTACACAACCCTTCGAACTGCTACACATGGATCTTTTTGGTCCCACTCACTACTCAACTTTTACTACTTCTGCTTGCCTCTATGGCTTTGTCATTGTTGATGAGTATTCTAGATATACGTGGGTGCACATAATCCTTTACAAGACTGAAGTGCAGGATGTCTTCAGACGCTTCGCCAATTGAGCTATGAACAATTTTGGCGCCAAGATAAAGCACATCAGAAGTGACAATGGCACTGAATTCAAGAACACTGGCCTTGATACATATCTTGATACCTTGGGCATCACACATGAATTCTCAGCTCCGTACATGCCACAGCAGAATGGCGTCGTCGAACGCAAGAACAGAACACTCATTGAGATGGCCAGAACAATGCTAGATGAATACAAGACTCCAAGAAAATTCTGGACTGAAGCCATTGACACTGCATGCCATACAATCAATCGTGTTTATCTTCACAAGCTTCTGAACAAGACATCTTATGAACTCCTAACTGGCAAGAAGCCAAATGTTAGTTACTTCAGAGTATTTGGAGCAAGGTGCTGGATCAAGGACCCACACCACACCTCAAAGTTTGCACCAAAAGCACATGAGGGATTTATGCTTGGATATGGAAAGGATTCTCACTCCTACAGAGTCTTCAATCTCTTTCATTACAAAGTGGTTGAAACAGTGGATGTGCGGTTCAATGAGACAAATGGTTCACAAAGAGAGCAACTGCCAAATGTGCTAGATGAAGTTCCAGCTAATGAATCAATCAAGCTTATGGGAACTGGAGAGATATACCTTCTGAAGCTCATCCTGAAGAAGAACTTATCATGTCAGCACTTGATGAACATGAAGACAATGCTCAGCCTGAAGACATTCCTCCCAACTACAACACAGATCAGCAAGAGCAAAGTCTTCGCCCTGTACACCCTCGTGTTGCCAATGAAGTGCAAATTGACAGAATAATTGACAGCATCAATGCACCTGGTCCACTCACTCGTTCAAGGGCAACTCAACTGGCGAATTTCTATGGGCACTTCGCATTCGTATCAATATCAGAACCCAAGAAAGTTGAAGAAGCCTTCATGGAACCTGAATGGATTCAAGCTATGCAAGAAGAGCTTCAACAGTTTGAACTAAATAATGTATGGGAACTGGTTAAGCGTCCTGATCCACGGAAGCACAACATAATAGGCACCAAATGGATATACCGCAACAAGAAAGATGAGCATGGTCAAGTTGTCAGAAACAAAGCTCGTCTCGTTGCTCAAGGATATACTCAAGTGGAGGGCATTGACTTCGATGAAACATTTGCTCCTGTGGCTAGGCTTGAAGCCATACGCATACTGCTGGCCTATGCAAATCATCATAACATACTTCTATATCAAATGGATGTGAAAAGTGCCTTTCTCAATGGCAAGATTGACGAAGTGTATGTTGCACAACCACCTGGCTTTGAAAATCCAAAACATCCTGACATGGTATACAAGCTCAACAAGGCACTGTATGGCCTCAAACAAGCCCCTAGGGCCTGGTACGACACACTCAAATACTTCCTGAAGAGCAAAGGCTTCATACCTGGTTCCCTGGATCCCACTCTCTTCACGAAGACATATGATGGTGAACTGTTTGTGTGCCAAATATATGTGGATGACATTATCTTCAGCTGCACCAATCAGAAGTACAGTGAAGAGTTTGGATATATGATGCAAGAGCAATATCAGATGTCCATGATGGGGGAGCTGAAGTTCTTCCTTGGTCTTCAAATACGACAACAACGCAATGGCATCTTCATATCTCAAGAGAAGTATCTCAAAGATTGCCTGAAGAAGTTCGATATGCAAGACTGCAAAGGCTTCACAACACCAATGCCAGCCAAACATCATCTAGGTCCTGACGACAATGGTAAAGAGTTTGATCAAAAGGTATACCGCTCCATGATTGGGTCTTTGCTTTATTTATGTGCATCTAGGCCAGATATTATGCTTAGTGTTTGCATGTGTGCTTGATTTCAAGCGGCACCAAAGGAGTCGCATCACTTAGCTGTGAAGCGAATTCTTCGATATTTGGCTCACACCCCAACTCTAGGATTATGGTATCCAAAGGGCTCAGAGTTTGATTTGGTTGGATTTTCGGATGCTGATTATGATGGTGACAAGGTTGATCGAAAGTCTACATCAGGCACATGTCACTTTCTGGGACGATCACTTGTATGTTGGTCTTCAAAGAAGCAGAACCATGTATCTCTCTCCACTGCTGAATCTGAATACATTGCTGCTGGATCTTGCTGCGCTCAGCTTCTATGGATGAAGCAAACACTCAAGGACTATGGCATTCATCTGAAGCAAGTGCCACTCTACTGCGACAACGAAAGCGCCATCAAGATTGCCAACAACCCAGTTCAGCACTCGAAGACAAAGCACATTGAAATTCGTCATCACTTTCTCAGAGATCATGTTATGAAGGAAGACATTGATATCATACATGTCAACACTGAAGAGCAATTGGCAGATATCTTCACCAAGCCCTTGGATGAGAAGAGGTTTTGCAAGTTACGGTGTGAGCTAAATATCTTGGAATCCTCAAATGTCCTGTGATCAGGCACACATCCTAACACTTATGCATATTGACGACTTAGATGTGCAACACACAAAGTAAAGTATATCTTCAGTCAATGAAGACATACATTCTAAGTGCGAATACATTAATGTGGAATTTGACTTCGGAGCGCCACGATAATTGTGTGCCATGTCTGGGTCTAATACTTCCTATACGGTGGGTAACGCCACCACCAAACGTTCCATTTTGAAGTGTTTCACTCATGGCGTTACCTTGCAATATCTTCACATTTGGTTTGGCTTCGAACTCAACATGTCTTCATGATTATCTTCACTACGTTGATTACATAGATATATACATACTAGTGTTCTGTCCTCTACAGCATTCACTTATAGCTATGTCTTCTTGGTTGAATCTTTTGAACTAAGTGAATGTGATCGGACCCTAATCTCTCTATGCTTTCCATCTCAAATTCTATCTCTCCAAGTCATATGCATTCTATTGAAACTGTCGAATATCTTCACTGCGTCCTTGTCAGCAGAAGATAAAGAGACAACCATAAAGTCCGTTTTCAATGCTCATTTATCCACATAAAATCCGGAGAAGTAGGACGACCGCCCGACAATTCAGGCGTGCGTGGGACGTGGAACAAACCCAAAACTTCCGCAAACTGGCCACGCGTTCCTCAGATGCGAATCGCCAGGGGCACCTGTGTAATAACACAGTGCCACCCTTGAGCCTATAAATTCACACTTATCACGGTCATTATCTCCTTCTTCCACCCTCGCACGAACCCTAGCGCCACCGCTAGCACTCGACGACGCTGGTGACGAAGCGCTTTGCTGCCGCAACTTCTCTGACGCCGTCCTCACGCCAACTGTGATCATCGTCCTCTCCGCCGTCGCCATAGGTGTCTTTCGTCGCCAAGTTAGGGCACGAAGGACTGAACTGCTCGGCATCATCTCCCATTTCCGTCTAGCAGTTCCAAGTGTGGTAAATAAAACTTCTTTTTACAGCCCCTTTTGATCTCATGGTTCTGTCACTTTCTACCATAAGAAGTTTATCTTCACACAAGTTAGATATCTCAATCTGCATCTCATAACCTGCCTAGTATATTCACTTGTGCTTCATGAAGTAGTTAGATTCCTCATTTGTACTGATCTGTGGGTTCGTACAAATCTGGAACCAACTTCTTATCTATGAGTGAATGTCTTCGCACGATGAGGTCAATGTCTTCTAAACTGATTAATCTTCAAAACCTTCTGAGAATGCATATGACCTCTTCCCCTTCCCTCGCACCTTAATGCTGTCACAGGTACATGTCCCTGGGAGAATCCTTTGGTTCTCATAGTCTGCATTCATTTGCAGAATTCCTACAGCATCACATAAACTCTCCTGAAGCCAGTTCCTGTTGGTCCAGCAAAAGAAAGCCTTTGAAGCCTTTCAGGTTAAAGTTTATGGCTTCAGAAGCAGCAGTAAGGAAGGGGGGCAGACAGCGACGTGAAGGAACTTCCAAAGATCTGCCTGAAGACCTGGCAGAAATGTATAAAACAGATCCAGAAGAGAGTTATGGGCAGCGCAAGACCAGAATCCAATGGATTCGACGCTACTGGGCAGAACAATGGTTCAAATACCGCTTCACAACCCAAGAGTATGCTGAGAAAAGTGCTATCAAGAAACCATGGGGGGACATCCTTTACAAGAATCTTGTACCTAGGACCAGAGATGAAGCCATTGCTCAAGGCTTCTACCCATGCATGGTCCGAGGACCACAGCCTGATGATGCGCATCCATCGTCACTCCTCTGGTGCCGTGACGACAATCTCTTCAAGCGCAACCTTCGGTTTGCCCAACAGTCAGCGAAGCTGAATAAGAAGAAATTTGGGTTAGACTTCAACCCTGGTCCCTCCGCACCAAGGGCAGATGGCACACGCGACGCCGAACCCAATGTCATCGGTCTGTTTGCCAATCTTGAGGGCCTGATCACCCACATCTTAGTCCAAGGGACTGCCGTAAATGACCCTCCAGCTGACTTTAAGTCTGATGAAGCTCCTGTTGTGCCGAAGCCAAAGCAGACGAAGAAACCAAAAGCTTCAAAGCCGGCCCCTGCCTCAAAAATCTCAAGGGCGAAGCCATTGAAAACTGCACCTCCTGAAGTCAGTGTGCAGTCTGAAGACGTATCCCGCGTCTCCAAGCCCCAGAAAGAAAAGGAGCCCCAACAACAAACCGGCAAAGAGCTCACTGCTGCTGCCATTCTGTGCAGCGAAGCCATTGATCTATCAAGCGATGAAGATCTTGGAGATGACGCTCTAGAGCAGCTTATCAAAAGCAAAGAAGAAGCTGAAATCTTCAACAATCTGCCTCTCTTTGATGTCGCCATCATCCACAACTTCATCGACGAATGGTTTGCCTCCCCATACATAAGCTTCGAAGATCTGCAGCTGCCTGTCGGCCTCAGCGTCGCCTTCCAAGGCGCAATTGCTTCAGAATTGGCCATTGCTCAGCGCATTGTTGAGCTGAAGCAGAAAATTGATCATGAAAAGGCTCAGTTCAAGAAGCACATGGGCAGGCTCAGCGTGCAGGAAGTGACGAGCTTCAAAACCATGCTGCATGAGCTCAAGGAAAATTTTCTAAAGAAGCATGCTGAAGCTCAGGGCTCGCGTGAGCGGATGAAGTCTCTGGCAGAATGATGTGTGCAGGACTACAATGAGGCCGAGAAGCGCAAGGCACTTGGGCGTCCTGGCATCGACCCCAAGATGGCCGCGAAGAAGAAGAAGCAGCCTGCTGTGAATGAACTAGAGGCACCAAGACAAGAAGCTATTCTGATTGTCTTCCCAACCGCCATGACTGGCTCGAAGCCAAAGAGCCGGTCAACTGCTTCAGAGCTTAAGAAGACACGGAATGCAGAGGCTGAAGCTAGGAAGAGGAAACACTCTAAAGCCTCTCCTTCTGACCCCACCAAGAAGAAGCACAAGATCAAGAAAGCTCGGGCTGCTCCCACAGAGCCCTTGATGGTTGAATCCCTCTCTGTCATTCACCCCAATGCAGAAAGACGACTAACAGTTCATGAGCCTGCTCCCACAGAGGCTCCTGAAGCTGAAGATATTCCAGCAACCGACCCCATAGCTGCTGAAGACATTGGTCACCAAGACAATGTACAAGATGATGCAGCCCTTCCTCAGCTTGAAACAAGCGAACTCATCAGCATTGGTCGTCCTCTGACGCCAATGGCACAAGATGAGTCATGGGCGGATCGCCCTCAGGAGGAAGAAGACTTTGAGGCCCAGCCCACTCCAACCCCACAAGCGTCGTCTGCGTTCTGTAGGCTTTGCAAAGGTCCAAGGCCTCAAGTTTATACTGAAGAAATTCCGGCTGCATCAGCCGAAGACAATGAAGAAGCACCACCAGAACCCACTCCCCCGCTCCATCAAGATACAATTCTCCAGGAGAACGTGCCTGAGTTTGCTCCTCCAACTACACAAGCGGAGGAAGAAAATGTTGCGACTGCCACCACAAACACTGAAGCCAATGTGTAGCCCGCCCCACCAAATGCTTCAGCGGACAGCGAAGCTACTGAGCCAGACACTTCTGTTCCTGAGTCTGCTGCAGGTCCACAGTTTGATTATCATATTGAGCACAGGCCTCATGTCCAGAAGCCAGTCCCAAGGCTTCCAAGGTTCCCAGGTCCTGCATCAGCACCTGGCTCCTTTGATATTAACAGCTTCAAGGCAGACAATACATTTTTCAACAGCTCCAAGAACCCCTATTCAAGGGAAAGGATTGTATCAGACAGGTTCTAGAGCTATCCTCAGCGTAGCTACTACTCAAGCATCTTATACAACCAAGGTCGCATCTTCCCGCACAAGCGCCTTGAGGTTGAAGCCATTGTTGGTCTGCCATGTCTTGAGGAAGCTTTGGATTGCTTTAAGCAAGTGGGTTTGCTGCCGTTTGTCACAGATGAAGAGCACTGGAATGAAGAGATTCTGCTTCAGTTCTATGCCACCCTCCATATAAAAGGATACAACAGAGATCCGAAGACTTGGGTCCTGGAGTGGATGACCGGCAATGTCCATCATGAAGCCAATGCATTTGATATCATTGAGCTCACCGGCCTGCCCACTCTTGGCGAATTCTACGAGCAAGGCTGTCAACTACATGCTGAAGCTATTGAGAGCATATTCCAGAGGCTTGAACCAAATATGAGTCAGATGCTCTCAATGATGAAGCCATTGCCCCACGATGCTCCTTATCCAACAGAGTTCTTCGTTGAAGACTTTGAGTTCCTGCCTAGGACCATATATCACATCATCCGGCGGACTCTCTGGCCCATTAAAGGGCACTCTCCAAATGCCAAGATCGAAGGTGCAATGAAGACTATGATATTCTGTATCCTTCATGGCAAATGGTTCAATGCACAGGATTTCTTCATACGCCAACTTGCAGCGTCAGGCTCGGAATTATTTGGTTTGAAGTTCTATGCTCCTTGGGTGATGAGGCTGATCAAACTGCACTCTGCGATCTCGTATCAGCCCTCTGCCCGAAACCATCGGATCTTCTTGCCAGATGTGGATACCTCTGCTGAAGCAATATATCCTAAGCCTGCGAATCAACCGATAAGTCTTTAGAATGCAGAACACCAGAGCTTCACGCAGAATGTTGAAGGTGTTGAAGCCATATCCAGGGTATATCCGTTGGCTGGCACTACACGTGCGCCACACCCTGCTTCAACTGAAACCACCGATAGTGCACCTGCTTCAAGACCCAAGAAGCGCACTCGTGTTCTCACTGACCGAGAGCTTCTTGTGGCCCTTCACCAAAAGCAAGATAGGCATCACGACTGGCTAAAGCGTCAGATGAAGAGCCTCTTGGTGGATGTCAATCGTCTTCGAAACCTAGCCACCAAGAATGCTTTCATTACACATGAAACGTGTCGTCGTACATGGAAAGGGCTCTCAGTGATATGCACTGAAGCTGAACTTGAAGAGGATGGCTTCACAGAGTGCTTCAAGTTTGACACCACACCTCCTAGAAGGGATGTGATGCGCAACACACCATCACTTGAAGACTCTGAGTTTTCTTCATCTGCTGCCACAGTCACTGCCAGAATCATTGATGAAGAAGACGATGCTACATCATCGCCACCTGCTTCAGCACCTCCAGGCTCTTCTGCACCGCCAAACAACTCCACCGACCCTGCTGCGCCTGGGAACGCGTAGAGAACTATATGTCTTCAAACCTTTTTGGTCATTACTGACAAAAGGGGGAGAAGCATATGATGTTTATAGTCTTCAAGCGGGTCAATATAGGCGATATGAGCGGGTGCCTTATGTTTTTTTATATTTTGCTTCGTGTTTACAACTCTCATTTTTGCTTCATTTGGTTCTTTGAGTTGTAACACTAAAACTCGATGGTCGTCTGCTACTTGTTTTGCCACCCTGTTTTGCGAAGATAAATTCCGCATGTGCGACGATAAATTCCGCACTTATCTCATTCTGCAGACGTCCATTTTCCATTATGCATGTCATTATCTTCATATACTTTCACATACATAGTGGATTGTCATCATAAGCTGAAGTGGATCTCCACAAGTACAACCTGCCATGTGCATTTGCATTCCAACAGCAAATTAACTTATATGCACATCTTCAGGGGGAGCCCTTGCAACTTATGAGGACAATTCCTTATCCTTTACAATTTCACAGACTATATTCCCCGTTGAAAACTTCAACTAGTTTGTCATCAATCACCAAAAAGGGGGAGATTGTAAGTGCATCTAGTGCCACCCCTAGTTGGTTTTGGAGTATTGACGACAAACCTAGTTGAGGGACTAATGTGTTTGTGAGAATTGCAGGATAACACAGGTAGAAGTCCCTCATTGATTCGGTTTTACTACCAGAGATGACCCCTAAAAATGTATGAAGACATTGAAGCCAAAGGTGGTATATGAAGGTATTCACATTCAAGACTATGACAAAAGAAGACACGTTATGAAGCCTATGGAGCTCGAAGACTTAGATCTTTCGTAGTTCTTTTTATTTTGTGTTGAGTCATAGGAACCACCGTACTATTAAGTGGGGTCCAGGAGAACTAGTCAGAATGACTGAAGTGATGCCCAAACTAAAAACCTATGTCTTCGAGTGAAGACAATGAGAGCAAATCTTGTCCAGAGCCGGACAAGTCAGCTTTGCTTGTAGCCCAAGTAAAGTTGCCATGAGAGTTTGAAATCTGACCGTTGCGACACGTGTCAGTTCCTTAGTGACCCAGGGTCATTCCGGACAAATCAGGTCGGGTTGCCAAGTGGCTATAAATAGCCCACCCCCACAACCATAAACGGTTGGCTGCTCATATTTCAGTGCACGGCTTTTGTCGTTTGAGAGCAACCCACCTCGAAGCCTTTGAGAGAAAATTCCTAGTGAGGAGAAAAGCCCTAACCACCCAGAGCCAGAGCAAATTGGGCATCACTTAGGTCTTCTTGTCTGTGTGATCTGAAGACTTATTACACTTGAGGACTGTGAATCCTCCAGACGGTTAGGCGTCGCGTTCAGAGCATCCAAGAGACATTGTGGATTGCCAGTGAACGAAGTTTGTGAAGGTTTGGGAGTCTACCTTGAAGACTTACCAGAGTGATTGGGCGAGGACTAAGTGACCTTAGCTCAAGGAGAATACGGTGAGAACTTGGTGTCCTGAACTGTGTGTTCAGGACTGGGTGTCCGGGACTGTGTGTCCTAAGGTTTAAATACCTAGCCGCTCCAACCAGACGTACAGTTGTCACAGCAACTGGAACTGGTCCAACATATCATTGTCTTCAACGAGTCACTGGTTTCATCTTCACTTCCTTTTCTTACTGTTACACATTGTGAAGCCATTGCATGCTTGCTTTATCTTTTGTCTTCACAACGTAAATGTATGATCTGTTTGGCTTCATAACTTCTTCCTACCTGATCCTTATTACACTGCAGTTGTTTGTCATTGTGCTTTCACTCTATTGAATACATGACCATGGCTGGCCTAGTGTAATCTAACTTCCGCTGCATAGTAATAGGCATAATCTTCGCTGTTTGTCTTCATAACTCTCACGTTTGGAAGACTTTCATGAAAATCGCCTATTCACCCCCCCCTCTAGTCGATATAACGCACTTTCAGCAGCTGATCCCATCGCTGCTGAAGACATTGGTCATCATGACAATGTAGTAGATGGTGCAGTCCTTCCTTAGTTTGAAAACAGCGAACTCATCAGCATTAGTCGTCCACTGACGCCAATTGCATAGGATGCTTCATGGGCAGATCGCCCACAAGAGGAAGAAGACTATGAGGCCCAGCCCACTCCAACTCAACAGGCGTCGTCTGTGTTCCGCAGGCTTCGCAAAGGTCCAAGGCCTCAAGTCTCCGCTGAAGACATTCTGGCTGCATCAGCCGCAGAAGAAGGAGTCCCACAAGATCCCACTCCCCTGTCCCACCAAGAAGCAGTTCTCCAGGAGAATGTGCTTGTGACCGACCCTCCAGCTAGTCAAGTGGAGGATGAAAATCGTGAGGCTGCCACAATCACCAATGAAGCTAATGTGGAGCCCTCCCCAACAAAGGCATCAGAAGACAGCGAAGGCACTGATCCCGCCACTTCTGTTCCTGAGTCTGCTGCCGGTCCTCAATTCGACTATCATGTTGAGCACAAGCCTCAGGTCCAGAAGCCAATCCCAAGACTGCCAAGGTTTCCAGGTCCTGCATCAGCACCTGGCTCCTTCAACATCAATGGCTTCTGGGCAGCCAACACGTTCTTCAATAGCTCCAGGAACCCCTACTCAAGGGAAAGGATATCATCTGATCGGTTCTAGAGCTATCCTCAGCGAAGCTATTACTCTTGCATTCTTTACAACCAAGGTCGCATCTTCCCACACAAGCACCTTGACGTTGAAGCTATAGCTGGTCTGCCCTGTCTGGAAGAAGCTTTAGATTGCTTCAAGGAAGTTGGACTGCTGCCGTTCATTACTGACGAAGAACATTGGAATGAAGAGCTGCTGCTTCAATTCTATGCCACACTTCACATCAGAGGGTACAGCAGAGATCCGAAGACTTGGGTCCTGGAGTGGATGACTGGCAACGTTCATCATGAAGCCAATGCATTTGACATCATTGAGCTCACTGGCTTGCCCACTCCTGGCGATCTCTTCGAGCAAGGCTGTCAGCTGCATACTGAAGCTATTGAGAGCATCTTTCAGCGGCCAGAACCTGATATGAGTCAGATGCTCAGCATGATGAAGCCATTGCCCCAAGATGCTGCTTATCCCACAGAGTTCTTCGTTGAAGACCTTGAGTATCTGCCAAGAACCATCTATCACATCATCAGGCGAACTCTCTGACCTATCAAAGGGCACTCTCCAAATGCCAAGCTTCAGGGTGCAATGAAGACTTTGGTCTTCTATATACTTCATGGAAAATGCTTCAATGCACAGGACTTCTTCATACGCCAACTTGCTGCATCAGGCATTGATCTGTTTGGTTTGAAGTTCTACGCCCCTTGGGTCATGCGGCTGATCAAGCTACACTCCGCCATCTCGTATCAGCCCTCAGCCCGCAACCATCGGATCTTCTTGCCTGACATGGACATGTCTACTGAAGCCATATATTCTGAGCCTGCCAAGCAACCTTTAAGTCTTCAGAATGCAGAACATCAGATTTTTACTCAGAACGTTGAAGGCGTTGAAGCAGTTTCTCGGGTGTATCCTTTGGCTGGCACTACACGTGCACCACACCCTGCTTCCACTGAAGCCACTGACAGTGCCACTGCTCCAAGACCCAAGAAGCGTACTCGTGTTCTCAATGACCGAGAGCTTCTTGTGGCTCTACATCAGAAACAGGATAGGCATCATGACTGGCTGAAGCGTCAGATGAAAAGCCTCTTGGTGGAAGTTAATCGTGTTCGCAATCTTGCCACCAAGAATGCTTTCGTTACCCATGAAACCTGTCGCCGCACATGGAAAGGGCTCACGATGATGTGTTCTGAAGCTGATCTTCAAGATGATGGCTTCATTGAGAGATTCAAGTTTGACTCCACACCTCCTCGAAGGGCTGTGCTGCTAGGAACTCCATCCCTTGAAGACTCTGAGTTCTGTTCCTCTGCTGCCACAGTGACTGCCAGAATTATTGAGGAAGAAGACGATGCTACTTCACCGCCACCTCCTTCAGCACCTCCAAGCTCTTCTACACCGCCAAACAACACCAACAACCCTGCTACTTCACCTACTCCTCATGGGAAGGAGTAGAGGCTCTATGTCTTCAAACCTTTTTGGTCATTACTGACAAAAGGGGAGAAGCATATGAGATTGATAGTCTTCAAGCGGGTCCATATGGACGGGTGCTTTATATTTTGCTTCGTGCTTACAACTCTCGTTTTTGCTACATTTGGTTCTTATGAGTTGTAACACTTAAACTAGATGGTCGTCTGCTACTTATTTGCCACCTTGTTTTGCGAAGATAAATTCCGCATGTGCGACGATAAATTCCGCACTTAGCTCATTCTGCAGACGTCCATTTTCCATTATGCATGTCATTATCTTAAACTTTCACATGCATAGTGGATTGTCATCATAAGTTGAAGTGGATCTCCACAAGTACAACCTGCCATGTGCATTTGCATTCCAAAAAGCAAATTAACTTATATGCCCATCTTCAGGGGGAGCCTTTGCAACTTATGAAGACAATTCCTTATCCTTTAAAATTTCACAGATTATATTCCCCGTTGAGAACTTCAACTAGTTTGTCATCAATCACCAAAAAGGGGGAGATTGTAAGTGCATCTAGTGCCACCCCTAGTTGGTTTTGGAGTATTGACGACAAACCTAGTTGAGGGACTAATGTGTTTGTGAGAATTGCAGGATAACACAGGTAGAAGTCCCTCATTGATTCGGTTTTACTACCAGAGATGACCCCTAAAAATGTATGAAGACATTGAAGTCAAAGGTGGTATATGAAGATATTCACATTGAAGACTATGACAAGATAAGACACTATATGAAGCCTATGGAGCTCGAAGACTTAGATCTTTCATAGTTCTTTTTCTTTTGTGTTGAGTCATAGGAACCACCGTACTGTTAAGTGGGGTCCAAGAGAACCAGTCAGAATGACTGAAGTGATGCCTAAACCAAAAACCTATGTCTTCGAGTGAAGACTATGAGAGCGAATCTTGTCCAGAGTTGGACAAGTCGGCTTTGCTTGTAGCCCAAGTAAAGTTGCCGTGTGAGTTTGAAATCTAACCGTTGGAACACGTGTCAGTTCCTTAGTGACCCAGGGTCATTTCAGACAAATCAGGTCGGGTTGCCAAGTGGCTATAAATAGCCCACCCCCTACAACCATAAATGGTTGGCTGCTCAGATTGAGAGTACGGCTTTTGTCGTTTGAGAGCAAGCCACCTCGAAGCCTTTGATAGAGAATTCCTTGCGAGGATAAAGCCCTAACCACCAGAGCCAGAGAGAATTGGGCATCACTTAAGTCTTCTTGTCTATGTGATCTGAAGACTTATTACACTTGAGGATTGTGCATCCTCCAGCCGGTTAGGCGTCGCGTTCTGAGCATCCAAGAGACATTGTGGATTGCCCGTGAACGAAGTCTGTGAAGGTTTGGGAGTCTACCTTGAAGACTTACCAGAGTGATTGGGCGAGGTCTATGTGACCTTAGCTCAAGGAGAATACGGTGAGGACTGGGTGTCCTGAGCTGCGTGTTCAGGACTAGGTGGCCGGGACTGTGTGTCCTAAGGTTTAAATACCTAGCCGCTCCAACCAGACGTACAGTTGTCACAACAACTGGAACTGGTCCAACAAATCATTGTCTTCAACGAGTCACTGGTTTCATCTTCACTTCCCTTTACTTACTGTTACTCCTTGTGAAGTCATTGTATGTTTGCACTATCATTTGTCTTCACTGAGTGACTGCGTGTTCTGTTTGGCTTCACAATACCTTCCTACCCGATCCTTACTACCTAGCTGCTATTAGTCTTTGTGCTTTCACTTCATTGAATACTTGACTATGGTTTGCCTAGTGTAGTCTACCTTCCGCTGCATCGTAATAGGTTTAATTTTATTGTTTGTCTTCAAAACTTCTATGTTCTGAAGACTTTCATAAAAATCGCCTATTCACCCCCCCCCCCTCTAGTCGATATAATGCACTTTCAGGTCTTTAAACAGGCCGGCAAGCTTAACTCCGAACATAAAGGGAAAGGGCTGCCTAGCGAGGACGACGACGAAGAGCCTCGCCCACCGAACACGGGGGAACAGAAGAAATTTCCCCCCGAGGTAAAAACATTGAGTATGATATATGTCACACATATCCCCAAGCTGGAGTGCAAGCGCGTGTTAACGGACGACTACGCCGTCGAACTGGTCGCCCCAAAATTCAATCCATGGTTGGCTTGTCCGATCACCTTCGATCAAAAGGACCACCCAACCAGTATCCGTCATGGAGGTTCGGCAACTGTGGTCCTCGATCCAATCATCGACGGATTCCACCTTACGCGAGTCCTCATGGACAGCGGCAGCAGTCTCAACCTACTCTATCAGGACACTGTCCGCAAAATGGGCATTGATCCGTCAAGAATCAAGCGCACTAAAACTACCTTTAAAGGATTAATACCTGGTGTAGAGGTCCGCTGCATGGGCTCAATAACATTGGAAGTCGTCTTTGGTTCGCCAGACAACTTCCAAAGTGAAGACTTGATCTTCGATATTGTCCCCTTCCATAGTGGATATCACGCACTGCTCGGACGAACCGCTTTCGCCCGTTTTAATGCGGTCCCGCACTACGCTTATCTATAGCTCAAGATGCCCGGCCGACATGGCGTCATTACAATAAATGGAAACACGGAATGCTCTCTCCGTACTGAGGAGCATACCGCGGCCATCGCGTCCGAAGTATAGAGCGGCCATGTCAAGCCGCACACCTCATCGGCCATCAACCCGCTGGACTTTATTAAACAAGACCGGTTAGTTCCGCACACTGACAGCTCGGTAATTCCATAGTTGTACTAGCAGTGTAGCCTTCGTCGATCGCCACACACATCCGCGAAATTCGTACCGCGCGTGCATAATTATACACTCAAAATACCTTGGGCATCAGCGGAGGCATAATACGGACAGGCCCATAATATAGTTTGACCCTATATGGCCTTCTCCTTTTCCTTAATTATGTTTTCTCTTTACCACAAGTGAATTAAAACCTATTCCTCCTATGGACTTACCAGGACTCTTTTCGAGCCCGGTTTCAAACAAATAGCCGAAGACCATTCCACTCAAGGAATCTTTCTCTCCAAGGCGAAAGGGGCACAGACGTGCGGCAGGAGGTCCAAAGGATTTTGTAGTCCCAAACTTTATTCAAGAACCTATATAGAGCTTTTCCCCTTCTTCTTAGACCCCTAGCATGTAAAATGTCCTTGGTGATTATGGTGACCTTTGTAAGATCACCTTTTGACGTATCAATCAGATTCAAGTGAAAACAATTTTTATTCGATATCGCCTTTATTCATAGGCTATTTGTTGTCTCCTATGTTGACTCACTCACACACCTCAGCACAATTGCCAGGGGCTCCATATGGCCACACATGTGTTGCCAAACAAAATCCCGAATAGCTTTATAGCACAATTCAGCGTCCCAAGCTTGGCATTATATGCATCGTCTCCGAATCATGTCTTTGATCAATAGTTGGGTTGCCCGTCTCCTATGTTTGCTACTTTACGTTCCGTTTGTTTGGCTAGGGTAGTAAAGGGAGAACTACTGCGATTGTGTTTCTGGTTTGTTCGGTAAAGCACCTGGGTAGAGAAAGCCAAAAACTGATTATCATGATGCGGCGAGAGCTGGTCAGCCATTCGGCGACTTATTAAAATCTTTAGCGATTGTTTCCATATTATACGAAGGACCGTTTCTCCGGTCACATACGTAACACATCCGCATCCGAATAGCCGCATACATACCAGGGGCTATCCCTCCAGCCGCATCATGAAATTCCTATGGCTAAGTGAGAGTGGTAAAGCCACATAGTCCGATTGCCTGGTTCGCTGCACTGACACCTCCTTCACGGACCAAGATGTTGGTCCAGTGTGATCATGTGCTATTCCGAACACCCCCGCAGTATCTACGTGGGGGCCGAAGCCGACGACTGGAAAACTCTGAGGAATACAAAAACGGCCGCACAGGAGGGAAGAACTTTCAGACAAAGGCACAAATATATTACAAAGCCTTGATATATAATACAAACATCCGGACAATTCGGGTACATTTATTCGAACATAATGTCCTTTGAGCATTGACTCTCTATCAAGCGGGCACCCTCTAGAACATCCTCTAAATAGCGCTCCAGCGTGCGGTGGTTCTTGCCTCCGGGAGGGCCCTCGACAGCCACTTCGGCAGCCTTCATCTTCGCCCAGTGCATCTTGACACTGGCGAAGGTCATCCATGCACCTTCTATGCACACCGACTGCTTGATTACGTCGATTCGGGGCACTCCATCGACAAGTCATCGCGCCAGGCCGAAATAGCTACTCGGAATGGGTTTGGCTGCCCATAGCCGAACTATAACGTCCTTCATGGCTGCTCTGGACATCTTATGCAACTCGGCCCACTGCGCCATTTGGCCGTTCAGCAGCACCGGGCGCTCCTGCATCGTGTACTGTGACCAGAACAACTTCTCCATCGCATGCCCCTCCTGAGCCTAGAAGAATTGTGCAGTGTCGGCGGCACACTTCGAAAGATCCTCAAAAGCATCTGGAGAAATCCACAGTCGATTAAGCAAGGCATATCTCTGGTCGCCAAGCTTAGTCTGTAAAAGAAAGGGCTTACTAGCCGCTATCTGTCTGACCTGCCGGACCTCCTCGCGAGCCGCCCTAGATTCAGACCGCGCCTCTTTGGCCTCCTCAAGGGCCTTGGTGAGCTCAGTTGCTTTGGCTTTATTCTCCTCCTCGAGGGACTTGCACTTGCGGGCGGCGTCCTTGAGCTCTTGCTCTACTACAGATACCCGCTCCTCGACCTGGCGCCGGGTGGCCTGTTCGGCCTTCAAATCTGCAGCCGCTTTATCAGCGGCCGCATTGCTCACTCTCGTCTGCTCCTTGGCCCGGGCAAGTTTACCACTGAGGGTCTCGACCTCAGTAGCGCCATCTGCAATTTCACACATAACAAAGTCTAAGTTTCAACTTTGCATTCGCACATTCATATAGGCACAAATGGGATGTTCGCAGCATACCCTGTGCCTCGTCTAGCCATTTGTTAATAAGGGCAATCTCCTCATCGGCCTGCTTCAGTTGCCGTTTCAGTTTGGAAACCTCCGCGGCCTGGGTGGTTGCCGCTAACAGTGAAGCCTGTTTATTCAACCAAATAAGTATGTTAGTTCCTGAAGATATATATAGATCCTTTGTTTGCCCTTCTTCATGGGCCGACCAGAGTCTCAGGGGCTACTATCTATATACAGGCATATTTTCCATATGGAAAGTGGCTAAAGACATTACATCGCATACCTCGAAGCTTGTTAGCAGGCTCGTAAAGGCTTCATTCAGCCCACTTTTAGCGGACTGAATATTCTCAACCCGTACCCATCAAGGTACGGTGCTCCTCCAAGATGGACGCACTTCGCAGTTCGTCCCTCAGCATGTTCGGCGCCTTCGAATTCATGGAGGTCGCCGCAAGAATTGGCGCTCACCCCTCCCTTGAGGGGGGCGCTCACTCAACTCCGGATCCTCCTCCGGAGCGGTATTCGGGTGGGGCCGAATGATCCAGGGCCCCATCTTGGTATCCACGGGGGTCGTGCCCCCCGTGTCCTCAACGGCCGAGGTATTACCCTCCGGTGTCGTATTAATGGTCCCCTGCACCTCTCAACGATCTGGAGAAATCCTCTGGGATGACACCTCGACGTCATCCACCCTACGGGGCGAGGAAACTTGTGGAGGCGTCTCACTCTCCATCATCTCGGACGGCAAATCCCCTGACGAGGAGGATTGTTGAGGGATATCGCGGGCCGGACTGAAACACATGATTTAATATTATTCTCACAATTCTTAAAGGAGTGGATGTATGCAAAGCGTCCTCGGGCACTTACGATTCGGCAAGGGGCTTGGTCCGGGGGCGGGGCTTGGGGATATCCTCGGTGCCCGAATCCGAATCATCCGAAAGGGATAACTTTCCCCTCTTAGACACCCTCGCCTCTGGGTCTACGGAGGCTGCCCTCTTTTTCCTTCGAGAGGAGGGTTATCTTCTTCCTCCTCCTCGTCCTCATTTTCGTCTCCCTCGTGAGAGGAGGGAGCCTCGGTCCGTCCGGACATAGCGTCCGAGGTACCTTCATGGTGGGGGCCACTTTCGGCCTCCTTGTTCTTCTTCTTCTTCTTCATGTCCTTCTTTACCAGCACCTGGTATGGCGCCAGGACCAGCATCCTCATTAGGATAGGATAGGCTGAGCCTTCGGGAAGGGGGGCCAGACACCTGATCCGCTCTGCCTTCTTTGCTGAGACCTGTTTAAAGGATGGAATGGTTAGTGTATCCCCTTGTATTAACAAACCAAGCTATAGGCGGAAGCTTAGCCCTTACCGGGTGGGGGCGTATGGTTGTAGTCGAGACCAACATCTTTGGACGTCTTCGGCCACGACTTTTGAGATTTAAAGAGCAATTTCTAGATCTCTTTGTGCGTCGTGCCGAAGAATTGTTGCAGAGTTCGCGGTCCTTCCAGTTTAAACTCCCACAGACGGAGAGGCCGTCGCTGGTAGGGAAGGGTCCGGCGGATGAGCATCACCTAAATCACGTGGTGAGGCGGGTGTTCTTATCTATGGTATTTTTGATGCACTTTTGCAGCATCAGCACCTTGTCGGTCGATCCCTAGTCTGGACCCTTGTTGGTCCATGACACGAGTCGTAGAGGGGGTCCGGATCTAAATACGGGAGTGGCCGCCCACTTGGTACCGCGGGGTTCGGTGATATAGAACCACTCCTACTACCATGTCTTGACAGTATCCACAAAGATCCCTTTAGGCCAGAGAGCGTGAGGAAGCTTGCTCACCATGGCCCCGCCACAATCCGTGTGCTCCCCGTCAACCACCCTTGGCTTCATGTTGAAAATCTTGAGCCACAGGCCGAAGTGTGGGGGGATGCGAACAAATTCCTCGCACATGACAATGAATGCCGAGATATGGAGGAAGGAGTCTGGGGCTAGATCATTAAAATATAGCCCATAGTAGAACATGAGGCCGCGAACAAAAGGGTGAAGGGGAAACCCTAACCCGTGAAGGAAGTGGGGGATGAACATGACGCTCTCGCTAAGCTCTGGAGTAGGGATGACTTGCACCTTTGGCAGAAGCCTGTGTGCGATTTCCGCGGTTAAGTACCTCGCCTCCCGGAGTCCATGGATACCCTTCTTCGTCGCAGAAGAGGCCACCCATTGAGAGCCGGATCCGGACATGGTCGGGGAACATGGTGGCAATGGAGAAAGATTGAGACTTGGGCGCTGGAGCTCAACGATGGGATGACTGAGGAAGGAAAACGTGTGGGGTAAAAGATGGGTTCTTATCCCTTTATAAAGGCAGCGAATATCAAACAACCTCGCACAAGCCTAAAAATTTGCCTATTCCCAAGGGGTCGAGCGGATGGCACGGTTGGATTACCCAAGCACTCATTGATGATAATCCCTCAATAAGGGGACATGATCTCTGCTTTGACAAGACGTGCCACTGGGAGTTGCGTCTCGAAACGCGAAATGGAAGGCTGAAAAAATGGTTCGAAATAATAACAAAGCAGGGACTCAATGCCTCACCGAAAAAGTTATTAGAAGACATAACCTATTTTTGTTTAAGTATTTTTCCCTTGCAGTTCAGGGTTGTAACTATTGTACAGAGCCAGATATAATTCTTTTGATCGACTACTTTGGAGTATTCAGAGGAGGAACCCGCCTTGCAATGCCGAAGATAATCTGCGCGCCGGAGACATCATCATTGAAGCCTGGTTCAGGGGCTACTGAGGGAGTCCTGGATTAGGGGGTCCCTGGGCGTCCGGGCTATGTGACATGGGCCCGACTGGTGGGCCGTGGAGATACAAGATAGAAGGCTTCCCCCCATGTCCGGATGGGACTCTCCTTGGCGTGGAAGGCAAGCTTCGCATTCGGATATGAAGAACCTAGCCCCCTCCGGTGTCCATATAAACCGAAGGGTTTAGTTGGTAGAGGCAATCATAACCATACAGGCTAGACATCTAGGGTTTAGCCATTACGACCTCGAGGTAGATCAACTCTTGTAACCCCTATACTTATCAAAGTCAATCAAGCAGGAAGTAGGGTATTACCTCCATTAAGAGGGCCTGAACCTGGGTAAACATCGTGTCCCTGCCTCATGTTACCTTTGATCATTAGACGCATAGTTAGGGACCCTCCACCCGAGATCGGTCGGTTTGGACACCGACAATGACCTCACAATGTGGTGCTTGACGATAACCACACGATGGTGGTGCATGACGATGGCCTCGAGATGATGGCGCCTGACGATGGCCTCGCGATGGTGGTGGCGTCAGTGATCCAACAGCTGGGCGACAGGACCAGGAAAATTGTGGTAGAGAAGTACATCCGCGTTGGCATTCGCCACTCTAAGCAGATCAGGATGATGAATGAGAGGGAGGAGTGAAGATGTTAAGAAATCAAGTGGCAATTTTAAGCATGTTAATCTGAACATGTCAATGTTAAGTATGTTAGGTTTAAGTTTGTTAGTGTAAACCTCTTAAGTATGACATTGTTAGCCAAGCTCAGTTTGAAATTAATGAGAATTGAAATTTTGCGCATGCTCATGGATGCTCAAGTATGAATGTGTCATCTGAACATGTCAGTTTCTTAATTATGTGTGTCCTTGTCCATCACCTTCCAAACTCAGTTTGGTAATTGATGGGAATTGAAATATTGTGCATGCTCATGGATGAAAGATAAAATTATGGGCTTTTGTGCCTGCTCATGTATGAAACAATATAAGATTCATTTTCTGATTGTTAAAAACATGGGTTTTTGCTAATATTTGAACTGGCTCAAATTTGAACTATGGGTGCCCCATAGCTTGCCTGTTATTTTTACTAAAAATCATTTTTAGCTTCACATGTAGGCGTTTCATCAAAGAATAGCCAGCAGCTTTGCATGATTCAACCCCTAGCCACGGACGACCGCCGCGATGAGTTTGGCCGGATTTTGAAAACATAGTAAAAAATAAAAAAAATGGGAAACCTTCGCGTCACATCATCAAATGTGGCCTACCAACTAGCAAAAATATTAAACTTGGAATACTGCCGTTTTCTTGAAAAGGTGTTCTAAAAAATGACCTACCATGAATGAACATTCATGGCTTTCAAGCCAAACAAGCAATGATGTGGCCGCATTCGTTGAATAGTTTGTGAGAATATGCCCAAAATTGGCACATGCCTACATCTTGGGTTGGCAAACAATGTTTCCAAAGCGAGGTTCCAAATTGTTTCACAAAAAAACATTTTCCATTTTCTGAATGCTAAAAACATGTGTTTCTCGTGAAGTGGCTACAAAGAGAGTCATTCCAAATGGCGCCATTCCATGTCTATCTCAAAGTAGACCCTATTTTATGGACGATCGCCGAAAATCATGCATTTCTGAGCCTCGTAGCTTCTCCCGGCCATTCAGACAACATCGGTTGATTCAGTTGGAACCGACTGAAATCTGAACTATGGGTGCTCCATAGCATGCCTATTATTTTTACTAAAAATCATTTTGAGCTTAACAGGTAGGCATTTCATCACAGAATCAACAACAACTTTGCATGATTCAACTCCTATCCACGGACGACCGCCGCAATGAATTCAGCCGAATTTTGAAAAAAACATAAAAAATCAAAAATGGGAAACCTCCGTGTCACATCTTCAAATGTGGCCTACCAACTAGCAAAAATATTAAACTTGGAATAACGTTGTTTTCTTGGAAAGGTGTTCTCAAAAACAACCTACCATGAACAAAGATTCATGGCTTTCAAGCTAAACGAGCAATGATATGGCCACATTCGTTGAATATCTTGTGATAATATGCCCAAAATTGGCACATTCCTCCATCTTGGGATGGCAAACAATGTTTCCAAAGCGAGGTTCCAACTTGTTTCATAAAAAAACCATTTTCCATTTTCTGAATGCTAAAAACACGTGTTTTTCGTGAAGTGGCTACAAAGAGTCATTCCAAATGGCGCCATTACATGTCTATCTCAACGTAGACCCTATTTTATGGATGGTCACCAAAAATCTTGCATTTCCGAGCCTCGTAGCTATTCCCAGCCATTCAGACAACATCGGCTGATTTAGCTGGAACCGACTGAAATTTGAATTGCGGGTGCTCCATAGCTAGCCTGTTATTTTTACTCAAAATAATTTTAGCTTCACAGGTAGGGATTTCATCGAAGAATAGCCAACACCTTTGCATGATTCAACCCCTATCCACGGACGGCCCCAGCGACGAATTCGGCCGGATTTTGAAAACACCGTAAAAAATTCAAAAAAATACTAAAAAATGGGAAAGCTTTGTGTCACATTATCAAATGTGTCCTACCAACTAGAAAATATATTGAACTTGGAATAACAATGTTTTCTTGAAATGGTGTTCTCAAAAACGACCTACCATGAACGAAGATTCATGGCTTTCAAGCTAAACCGGCAATGATATGGCTGCATTTGTTGAATAGTTTGTGATAATATGCCCAAATTTGGCACATGCCTGCATCTTGGGATGGCAAACAATGTTTCCAAAGCGAGGTTCCAACTTGTTTCATGAAAAACCATTTTCCATTTTCTGAATGTTAAAAACACATGTTTTTCATGAAGCGGCTACAAAGAGAGTCAATCCAAATGACACCATTCCTTGTCCATCTCAAAGTAGACCCTATTTTACGGGCAGTCGCCAAAAATCATGCATTTCCGAGCCTCGTAGCTACTCCCGGCCATTCAAACAACCATCGGCTGACTCAGTTGGAACCAACTAAAATTTAAACTGTGGGTGCTCCATAGTTTTCCCATTATTTTGATTAAAAATCATTTTTAGCTTCACAGGTAGGTATTTCATCAAAGAATCGCCAACAACTTTGCATGATTCAACCCCTAGCCACGGACGGCCGCCGCGACGAATTCGGCCGGATTTTGGAAACACTGTAAAAAATGGGAAACCTCCGCGTCACATCATCAAATATGGCCTACCCACTAGTAAAAATATTGAACTTGTTATAGCGATGTTTTCTTGAGCTATTCGGTATGATTTTAACCATTATTTTTACAAAGTTTACAAAAAACCCATGAAAATTTCTGCCTCCAAACCCAAAAGAATTTCCCTCCACTCCCTTTCCCAAAATTTCCCTCCACTCCCTCCCCCACTACCAGGCAGGACACACCACTCCCTCTCTCACTAACACGTAGGATCCCCTCCCCACTCCCCAAAATTTCCCCATTCCCCTCCTAACCCTAGCTCCATGCCCCTCCGACGCCGCCCCGTAGACGATGAGTCCCCACCCCCACTCCCTCCCATGCTCCGTATCGCCCCTCTCCCCTCTCCCAATGAGGAATCCTGCCTCCCCTCTTCCCTCGACGACGGCGGCTGCATCGACGACAGCAGCTACATCGATGACATCGACAGCTACATCGACCGCCCTTACTACGACTACATCGATGACGACGGCTACATCATCCACACCATCGATGATCAATGATGGCACGTACTTCTCCCCTTGGGTTTGGTAGACCCCCTCCTGGTCGATCTAGGGTTAGGATTCGGTCGATCTAGGAGCTCCTGGTGGTTCTTGTCCATGTTCACGGGATGGATTCTAGGGTTAGGAGCTCCTTGTGGTTCGGTCTATCCCCTCCTGGTCGATCTAGGGTTTGGACCTCCTGGTGGTTCGTTCGAACCCCCTTTGGTAGTCTGCTTCATGGGGTTAGGGTTCATGTTGATGGAGAGTACGTGGATGATGTTAAGGGATGGATCCACGGGGATGGGGATGGATTCATGGGGATGACCTCCCTCTGTTTCATGGGGTTAGGGTTCATGTTGCTTGACTACTATGGCTTGCTTGCTTTCTAGCATACATGGTTAATTAGGGTTTCCATTAGAAGTACTTGCTTGTATCAGTAGCACTTGGAGAAGAAGCTACTAGGGTTTGTATCAACAATACTTGCTTGTGGTAGAGGCAAAGGTGTCATGTCTTTCGATGAGATGGTGGCTATCGTTTTGGTGGAAGTCGACTTTAATGATCCGACTACGAACGTGCGAGGACGTCGCGCCTAAGCAATCGCTAAACCAACTCTGAGAGGTTATTGACCACGCAGGAGTATGATCAGCCTGACCATGAAGGTCTGTTTCCTGCAGGCAAACGAAGAACAAGTAAGAAACTAAGATTGCAATATGGATATTGCGAATATAAGAGGAAAGCTTTATTGATCAAGGTGGGGTTCTGTGACACCTTTGTCTGGTCGTTGAACACAAACGAACTACGCGAAGTTGCAGCTATGGCGAACATTAATCTAAACAAAACCCAAAGTCTAACCGATGCCCTAAGGGCTGTATATATGGAGGAGAGAGGGGGAATTCTGTGGCCCTTGGGGAGGGGTCCGAAACCAACCCTAACTCTTGTTTCCCCACACATACGGACTCTAAAAACAACCTATAATCAAGTAGTTCGAAATTACATGGGCCTGGCCCAAAAATAAGGTGACACGGCACCTAGAATAGCCTCTGGACGGAATTTATGAAGTGGCATCTTGTATATTTCGTCCAAGGCTTCATGCACTCATTATGGTGGCTTCAAAGTCCTGGAATCATCACTTGTATCTCTGTTCTTGTTCCCCTTGCGCATGCCATCATCTCCATGCTTGAACTTGCTCCAAGGTTCATCTTTCTTGTCCAAGCTAGGCCCTTCATTTGTAAGCAAAACAAAAGTATCCAATTTAGGGAGCATCATATTCTCATGAACATTAGAATCATTACCAAGAAACGAAAGTACCTGGTAATTCAATTGGCGTGCACGAGCTCTAGTAATTGGTCCAGTATGTATAGCAGTAGGGTTTGTGGGTGTAACAATGGTATTGATGTCCTCATCATCCTCCCCTTCTTGAAATGAAGTCGTCCTCGACGGAAGCTCATCTTCCTCACCCAAATAAGGCTTCAAATCTGCAATGTTAAAAGTGGGACTAACCCCAAAATCTGCAGGCAGCTCAAGTTTATATGCATTATCATTTATTTTCTCTAACACCTTAAAAGGACCATCAGCACGTGGCATTAGCTTTGATTTGCACAAATTAGGAAATCTATCCTTACGCAAATGTAACCAAACAAGATCTCCAGGTGGAAACGCAACATGTTTTCTACCCTTATCTCTCGCAAGTTTATATTAAGCATTCATATAATGTTTTCCTTAGTTAACTCATGCATTTTAAAAATAAATTCAGTACGTTCTTTAGCATCAAATTTAACCTTCTCCGAAGATGGAAGAGGCAATAAATCGATAGGTGCACGAGGTAGAAACCATACACAATTTCGAAAGGGCACATCTTAGTAGTAGAATGCAACGAACAATTATAAGCAAATTCAATAGGAGGCAAGCATTCTTCCCACATTTTCTTATTATTCTTCAAAACAGCCCTCGGCATAGTAGACAATGTTCTATTGACTACTTCAGTTTGTCCATCAGTTTGGGGGTGACGAGTAGTACTAAAAAGCAGTTTAGTCCCCAACTTAGCCAATAAACATCTCCAAAAGTGGTTAAGAAATTTTGTATCACGATCTGAAACAATAGTATTTGGCACACAATGCAAGCGAATAATTTCACGAAAGAACAAATCAGCAACATTAACAACATGATTGCTTTTATGACATGGTATAAAGTGTGCCATTTTCTAGAATCTATCCATGACAACAAATATGCTATCCCTCCCCTTCTTTGTTCGAGGTACCTAAAACAAAGTCCATAGATATATCCTCCCAAGGAACACTAGGTACAGGCAAAGGCATATATAAACCATAAGGATTGAGTCGTGACTTAGCTTTTTGACATGTAGTGCAGGGAGCAACAAAACACTCAACATACAGTCTCATCTTTGGCCAAAAACATGTGTAGCAAGTATGCCCTCCGTCTTCTTCACACCAAAGTGTCCCATTAATCCTCCTCCATGCGCCTCCTGCAACAACAAAAGACGAACGGAGCTAGCTGGAAGGCATAACTTGTTAGCACGGAACACAAATCCATCATTAATGACAAACTTGTTCCACGTTCTCCCTTCTTTACAATTCTGCATTACATATTTAAATCAGCATCATGCACATATTGATCTTTGATCGTCTCCAAACCAAATATTTTGAAGTCAAGTTGTGAAAGCATAGTATAGCGATGAGACAATGCATCAGCACTAACATTTTCTTTACCCTTCTTGTGTTTAATGACATAAGGGAAAGTCTCAATGAATTCAACCCATTTAGCATGTCTACAATTCAGTTTAGCTTGACTTTCAATATGTTTCAACGATTCATGATCAAAATGTATAACAAATTGATAAAGACTGAACCCCGTGGCGAGATCCAATCTGTTGTTGTGGCCCGACCTTTCACGACACTCCACCACCAATAGCAGCAACCTCTCGCCCGCGCACGCAATGTACACGAAGTAGAGGGTTTGAACCTTGTGGCCCAGCACGAGAAAACCAATCTCGACGAAGGTACTCACGCGCAAAACAATTTCCACGAAGAGAAATCGCAACATAGAGGTTTTCTAAAGATCCCTCCAAAACTTGATACGAGTGTCTACCCTGAAAAACACGTCGTGTCAATTTCATATAAAAATAACCTGCTTTACAATGAACGCATCATGGCTTTATATATTAGCCAATCCATCTAACTTGAGCAACAAACTAAACTATTCATCAATTGATATCTCTCACGGCTAAACATAAAAGGAAACTAATTTTGTTGTAGGTTCGCGCGTCTTCTTTGATTGCATGGCAGGTGGACCCCATCCAATTTTCTTTAAGGAAAGAAGACTCCATGCACTGCATCTTCTACATGTTCCTCCCTGATACGTCTCTTTGCCTGGCAAGAATAAATATAAAAATCTAAATTGCATTGATTTCCTTTTAAACCAGCGTACAACGCCTCTATATCTCTGATTAGAATATTCCCTTGTAAACTCATCCATACATACAACCTTGTGGCCTGAGTATGCACGGCTCAAGGACCGATGAGATCCATGCAAGTAGTACTCACGTTGTAGTTTTCCATTACCATATAACTCAATTCGTTTCTTATCTCTCGGGACCAAATCAAGAAATACACCGTAATTGCATGCGCTCAGAACAAAACAAGAATGATTGTTCAATGATTTGACCACCGAGCCATCTTCACTCAACTGAAAATAATTAGGAGCGTAGATATTTCGCTGTATTGATCCCTCGACATCACTAGCATCAATGTCTGTATCATCCACTCCTCCTTGAAACGAAACCGTCCTCGGTTTCAGATCAGTCTCTTCAACAATATTTATTTTTGCAGACTGAGCAGCCATCAAAAAAAATTCTGGAGTTTCAACCTTCTTCTTTACTTCTGATGCAGCTTGAGAAATATCCCGCTTCTTGCGATCGGCCATATACTTCTCCGATGTGTATGAATCAAGTGGTACGTATTGTCCTCCACATAGAAAAGAAAATTCTCCAGCCGAATGATATGTCAATTGTCTTTTATCTATCCATGGTCTGCCTAGTAGTAGAGAGCAAGCATGCATGTGCATAGGAAGCACATCACACACGACCAGATCATCATATCCAGATAAAGTAAATTTTACCTCAACACGATGCTTGATCATGACAAACTTGTCCTCCCACCAAAGCTCATATGGTTCTAGATGTTCAGTTAACGGCAAGTGCAAAGCATCAACCACGGTCGGACTCACCAAATTCATATTGGAATAGCAATTCATCAATGTTGCACAACTCGCCGGCCCTACACGCACACGCGTAAAGCATTGGTACCATGGCAAAGCACGCAATGGATCCTTCTCCACCGCCATCATCATTTGCGAGCTACAATCTTTTCTCATGATAAAAAAATCTTCAATAGTAACTCGAAAAAAAATATTGTGTCGTGAACAACCTTTGCTCTGAATACCACCTGATAAAGACCGAACCCCGTGGCGAGATCTGATCCGTTGTTGTGGCCAGACCTTTCACGACACTCCACCACCAATAGCAGCAACCTCTCGCCCGCGCACGCGATGTACACGAAGTAGAGGGTTTGAACCTTGCGGCCCAGCACGAGAAAACCAATCTCGATGAAGGTACTCACGCGCAAAACAATTTCCACGAAGAGAAATCGCAACACAGAGGTTTTCTAAAGATCCCTCCAAAACTTGATACGGGTGTCTACCTTGAAAAACACATCGTGTCTATTTCATATAAAAATAACCTGCTTTACAATGAACGCGTCATGGCTTTATATATTAGCCAATCCATCTAACTTGAGCAACAAACCGAACTATTCATCAATTGATATCTCTCACGGCTAAACATAAAAGGAAACTAATTCTGTTGTAGGTTCGTGCGTCTTCTCTGATTGCATGGCAGGTGGACCCCATCCAATTTCCTTTAAGGAAAGAAGACTCCATGCACTGCATCTTCTACATGTTCCTCCCTGATACGTCTCTTTGCCTGGCAAGAATAAATATAAAAATCTAAATTGCATTGATTTCCTTTTAAACCAGCGTACAACGCCTCTATATCTCCGATTAGAATATTCCCTTGTAAACTCATCCATACATACAACCTTGTGGCATGAGTATGCACGGCTCAAGGACCGATGAGATCCATGCAAGTAGTACTCACATTGTAGTTTTCCATTACCATATAACTCAGTTCGTTTCTTATCTCCCGGGACCAAATCAAGAAATACACCGTAATAGCCTCTGGACGGAATTTATGAAGTGGCATCTTGTATATTTCGTCCAAGGCTTCATGCTCTTATTATGTTGGCTTCAAAGTCATGGAATCATCACTTCTAACTCCGTTCTTGTTCCCCTTGCGCATGCCATCATCTGCATGCTTGAACTTGCTCCAAGGTTTATCTTTCTTGTCCAAGCTAGGCCCTTCATTTGTAAGCAAAACAAAAGTATCCAATTTAGGCAGCATCGTATTCTCATGAACATTAGAATCGTTACCAAGAAACAAAAGTACCTAGTAATTCAATTGGCGTGCGCGAGCTCTAGTAATTGGTCCAGTATGTATAGCAGTAGGGGCTGTGGGTGTAACAATGGTATTGATGTCCTCATCAGCTTGCTTGCTGCTCTTTAATTTCCTTCCTTGTTTGGTTTTTTCTATCAGAAGCACTATGCTTGTTTCTATTAGTAGCACTTTGATTGCTTGCTTGCTTGTATTAGTAGCACTTATGCGCTTTGCTTGCTTGCTAATAGGGTTTGTATCAACATGTTGTAGCGACCCGACCCGAATGGATCAAGTCTCTATGCTTAAGTGTCATCCCTGGATTGGTATGCTGACACACACAGTACTCGAGGATTTATAATAGAGGTAAATCACATGTATAAAGTAACGTAAATACTATTACCTCAATCCAAAATAGCGGAAGTAACAAGGTTGTGGATTCCCATCAACACCAACGGCAAAGTTGAGTGTAGAAATCATAACCCTAACGTATCACTTACTCGTCGTAAGAAATCCTGCAACATGAGACGTTGCAGCCACAGAGGGTCAGTACATTGAATGTACTGGCAAATTCACACCATAGAGAATGATGAATAAAGGCTATCACTACATGCATATTTGGCTAGTGGAAAAAGCTCTATGGTTATAAGGTTTTTTCGAAAAGCCAATTTTTCCCTACTGCAAAGGAATAAATTTTATTTAACTATCATGGTGGTTGTTAAACATTGAGAATGGTTGACAGCATTCTCAATCCCAATTAAGTAACATCATTAAACCCAACAATATTCATTTAAAGTAACGTGATGAGATCAACAGGATAATCCAAGAACTAGATACTCAAGATGTCCATAACCGGGGACACGGCTAACCATGATTAGTTTATACACTCTGCAGAGGTTTGCGCACTTTTCCCCACAAGACTCGATCGCCTCCGTTGGTTTCTCGCACTACATGGTGTTTGAGAAGACGGATGACCGAGACATAGTCTTTCAGAAGCGCTAGCACCTTACGATGGGTAGACCGTACCACCTACATCCCCTACATCTGCTAGTCTACCACTGTAAGAGTTCGCACGACTTAGTCAACTATGCTAGAGCCCATAATAGCTTGTGGCTGCACACGGAAGTTTCTAGCATGAATAATCTTATGATCCCTTTGAGCCTGGGTGGCGGACCGTAGGATGATCACACGGTATATCCCCGGGATCTCCTAGGACAACACTGGTATATCCCAGGTGTCCGGGCAAGTCCACTGGTATATCCCCAGGGTGCCCCTAGCAATCCACCCAGATGTGTATTCAAGTTGCCACCTTAAGTTGAACCATTAAATAACAATCTCACATCTGTCATGGATTTCACTCATACCCAAACCACGTCTACGAGCATAGCATAGCAATATAAGCAACACGTAGAAGTAACTCCCAAGGGTTTGATAGTAACAGGGCAATAGGTTCCTACCTCATCAACTACTTCCCAATCCCACAATTTAATTAGATCCTAATCATGCAATGTTTGAGGTTTGATCTAATGCAATGAAAACTGGGTATGAAGGGGATATGATCAAAGTGTGAACTTGCCTTGCTGATGATCCGCGAAACCTAACGATTCGAAGTAACAGGCGGCGCACTCCGGGTATTCTATCGCAGACAAACAAACAAGCATACAATAAGTACTCATCTAATGCACAGGTAAAACTCAAATAAGAGATCTAACCAAAAGGTTCAACTTAAGAACTCCGGTTGGCAAAAAGAATCAAATCGAACGAAGCAACGAAAGTCAAACTGCGAAAGAAAACAACTTCGTTCTAGTAATCTGGATCTAGGGCAAATTTTACAGTAGCAAAATCTTGTTTAAGTTGGTTAAACGGATAAAGGGTTTCGAGACGAATCCCTAGGCGCTTGAATCGCCTGATTCCGATAAACAAGCGAAAAGTTAAACTAAAACGAAAATCAGATCAGGAATCGCGATCAGAAAAATCGCGGATTTAATCCGAGAAAAAGAAAAACGACGAACGCCAAATTCTTTTTTCTCTTTTTTTTGGCACAGAAAACAAGGCGCGACGAACCTCGGGCAGCGGGATCGTCGTCGTCGGCGGCGGTGGCTCTGGCGGCGCGCGCGGATCGAGGCGGCGCTATTTAAAGGCTGCCCCGTGGCGGTGTCCCGCTCGGGTACGGCCCGAAGTCAGTTCTTTTTTTAATTATTCCGCTCGGAAGAAAATTAAAAAGAAATACTAAACGGACTCCAAAAATTCCGAAATAAATTTTCACGGGAATCTAAACTCAAGCCGCACAAGGTGAACATTTATTTGGGCCCTAAATGCAATTTTGAAAAACGCACATTTTTCCTAAATTCAAATAAAACACCGAAAAACTCCAAAATAAAATCTTATTTGATTTTTTTATTTAATCCTCAATATTTATTTTGGGAAAGTCATTTTATTCCCTCTCTCATATTTTTGTAATAGAAATAGTTGATGATAAAATAAATAAAATCAAATGATCCTATTCTCAACATTTGAGAAAACTCAAATATGAAAATAACGAAATCCCCAACTCTCACCGTGGGTCATTGAGTTGCGTAAAGTTTCAGAATTGGAAATATTTTCCAAATGAAATTCAAATATTTTCAACACCCCATGTCATTTAAATAAATGGAAGAAGTCATGTCATCTTCTCTCTAGGGTTTTGTGATGAAAAGAATTTGAATTCTCGGGGATCAAAAGAAAAAGGTGAAAGTTTGGGAAAGTCCTTTTATTCCCTCTCATTTAACTTTCAAAAAGTTTCGAATTTCACTCACTTTCAGACAATCAATCAACAATCAATCAAATCTATCTATTTGTTTATAACATTCCAAAATTTAGAATTTTGGGATGTTACAAACCTACCACCCTTAAAATGAATCTCGTCCTCGAGATTCGGAGAGGCTAGCAAGAAATAGGTTAGGGTTTGGGGTCTCCTCAAAATCCATCAATCATCACACGGGGTCTGGAGTGCTACCACCCTTAGAAGCATGGTTACTGTTCCATCAAAACTCATATACTCCATCCTTATTCTTGACAGTGTCGGTCTTCTCAGATCCTCGAGAAATTCCTTCTCTGAGCTCTTCCGGTAGTGGCATAACCTTTACCACAATTCTTCTGTCATTTCCTTTTGGTAAGGTTATTCCGAGACTGGGTCTTCTTAGCTGACGGGTCTGGCGCCAAAACTAAACAACTATCGATATCTCATGGTGGTCAACAATTTATGGTTTCTCCTGCAGGAAATGGGTCTGGGTTGATCCTCACCGTATAACCTACGGTTGGAAAAGCTGCCTTGTACAAGGAAAAAAATACCTATACCATTCTAAGGCTTCAACCAAGGTTTAATACCGTCGTCTCTCTACTATAGGTAAGTCACTCAGATTTACCATCCCATATAGCAAGGCGAATAATAAGAGTAAGTCGGTATGGTGATCAATCCATCCCGCACCCAAATCATTACCATGTATACAGTTTAGTGAATCTCGCATACTAACACTTGGTCATCCTCACAAGCATTGCAGAATTTCTCTTGTCGACGAACGAAGTTCGGATATATCCATAGATTCTGCAAGCCAGACAAGCATCTATTGTTCCTTCACAACTCTCAGGTTTTGCGTTACTCCTATAAAATCGTCTATTGATAAAATCGTAACTTCTTCCAGGGTTTTTCCTTCAGCAAGAATATGCTTGCTTCTTGGCAGGTCTTGGGGCCTGTGGGTTATGGCCCATCTCATCACTTGTAGTCCTTGAACTTATCATCGGGCAACTGATCATTATTCCAACTTCCAACTTCCTAGTATTCTTAAATCCATCCAATTGTATTGTCTTTCTTCCTTCTATTGGCACCAAAATCGGACATGAGTACTCAGACCCATCATGGAATTTCCCTTGATCCATATTTCCAACATCATACCTCCTTTATATCCAATAGTAATTCATCTCTTCATCTTCGTGGAATATCCCACATACTGAGATAAAACTTATACTTATGAAGTCCCTATTCCACTTTGTGGAACATCATTATCCTTTCTAGGGTCAAGCGTCCTTACAGGGGAATATGGGCCATCTCTGCATGGCACTTCTTCAACTGGGAAACGTGAAACACATCATGAACTCCTGACAGTCCTTCGGGTGACTCCAACTTGTTGGCCACTCCTCCCATACATTCCAAAACTCGGTATGGTCCTACAAATCCCGGGGCTAACTGTCCCTTAACTCCAATCCATTTAACTCCTCGCAGAGGGGACACATGAAGACATGCTCTGTCTCCAATTTCATAGACTACCTCCTTGCATTTTTTTGTCTACATAACTCTTCTGCCTGGACTGAGATATCTTCAGTCTACCTCGAATCAACTTAACATTCTCGTCTGACTCCTTGATCACATTTGGTCCAAACAACTGACGGTCTCCAACTTCATCCCACATACTCTTGGGGCATCACACATATCGAGACAAAACTTGTATTCATTTTGTCCGAAATCCATTACAGGGTACTACCACCCTTAAAATGCACAACTCTTCCATAGACCATATTTCTCTTATCCTCAAAAATGGTCAAAATCCTTCTCCATAGAGTAACAACTCATAAAATCCATATCGGTACCAATGATGCTAACTTTATTCACTCTCAATTGATTACAATCTCTCGCATGTCTCAACTCAACACCTCAATATAAAAGAAAATGTTCTCACTTCTACTACTCCATTTCTTTTGCTGCAAACTCAACTATCTAGCACAAGTTTCCTTCTCCTTGGGGCATTCTCTGGCAAAGTGCCCTGCTCCATTACAACTAAAACATATTACTTCTGACAAGTATCGAGGTTTCCTTTTTGGGCAACTGTTGAGGTAGTGCCCTGACTCCTTGCACCTGTAATAGGTGATATGGCTCAGGTTCTTCCTGGAATCCAATCTGCTTCTCTTCCTGGATTTTTCCATTCCAATCAGGGCTTCTATTTCCTGTGGGTCATATTCTACTTCCTCTGTCGGGAATTCTACTAGATCCCCATTCATACAATTCTGGGAGATGTGTCCTTCTTCTCCACATGAATAGCAAGACTTAGTGCAGGGTTTACTCGGGTTCTCTTTAGGTGTGTCCTCCACATCTTCCTTCATCACGGGTTCTTCTAAAATTTCCATAAGGGCTCCTTTCTTTACTTCTTTCTTCTACTGGATGGTTTGTTGTACCATGGGGTAAATGTGACACTGAGCAGGATAGTAGGTAGTCCCTTCACACAAGAAACAAGTAATCTGCCTAGTTGGGCATTCTTCAACTGGGTGACTTCCTTCACAATTAGGGCATTCATACTTGTGTTCTTTATGGGTGTGTCCGATTTCTCCACAAATCTTGCATGCACAAGGTTTCTTCATGTCCTTTCCGTAAGGCTTCAACTCCTGGGAAACAAGCCGAGACTTTGGCAGAGTCAACTTAAATTCTCTCCAAGTGGTTACTCCTTGCCATCCATTCGTGGTTTGGTACATCCTCCACCAAGTAGCAGCACCTCTTTCAAAGCACTGAAGAGCATGATGGGTCATATCCTTTCCGACTATAGGGTTATTCTTCATGTGATCCTCCATGTTCTGAATCCATCGGTCTGTCTCCAACTGACTCATTGGTCCAGAAAATACAAGCTCATCTCCATTCATCCTCTATTGGGTCCATGTGGGTTTGGGGTAAGATAAGAGAGATAGAGAGGGATACACACAATGCAAACAACAGTTTTGAAAAGACAGATTTTATTTGTGGCCGTCGGGAAAAACATCAAACAAATGACAGCTCACAAACGTCGCATCTAACGTTGGTATATAACAGGGGTTTGGTCTTCTAAAGGTCAATAAATCTTCAACGTCTCCAAACTCTTCAAGCCTTGTTCATGCCTCCAATGGCTTCTTCCGATCAGGCTTGTCTTCTCAAGTTCTTTTGCCAGATCATCTCTATTGACGTGAAATCTCTCGTGACATCCTTCAATATCCTGGAGTTGTATTTCAAACTTCTAGGTTTCAACATCCTTGGCATGAACCATGGTCTAGTTCCTGATGAATCTCCGGTTTCTCAAGGTTCTGCTCCTCCAGCTTGGCTACTTTCAGCTTATGGGTCCCGTGTTCTTCACGAACTGCTCCTTGTCAAAATACGACTTCTTGTAGCTCCATCTTAACTTCTTGATGTAACACTCTAGATCCTGGTGATACTCCAACTAAGGTTAAAACTTCACCTTACTGATAGGTGCTCCATCAGCCTTCTTCCATCAAATCCATTCTGAAGAAATGCATCCTTAACTCAGCATGGTGACAATAGCATCAGCGGGCGATGATATCACGGTTAACTGTGTTTCTGCTCTTGTCATTCCCATGAGCTATCATTCCATAGTTGATATCTCCTGCCTTAGGGTTTTGTTTGACAAAACTTCGAGTTCTCATGCTCCTTGTTTCAGTCTTTCTCCGATACACCTTGATCTCGGGTATTGACAACTTCCATAGTCTCCCAAGTTCCATAAGGGTAGCCTTCCTAGGTCATACAATTCTGGGAATTCTTCAGAGCCTTCAAATTCTCCTTGTCTTCGGTCCTCAACCATTGTAGTTTCCATTTTTCAGATGCACGGAAAATACTCTTCATTCTGAAGTGGCTTTAGTTGTCCGATATCTTGTACTTCTTGGAGTGGTCTCATCAGTCGAATCTTCGTGTGGTCAAAAGGGAAAAAGGGTATGGTCTCACTAAAATGGAATATTTGAATAAGCTCAGAAGAGAAGAGAGGAAAAGATCTTTTTGAAAGGGAAAGTTGTAGAGAAAAATCTTTGCTATGGGCTTGCCAGTTTCTAGGGTCACGTCCTACAGTCAACATGTGCTCTGATACCATCTTGTAGTGACCCGACCTGAATGGATCAAGTCTCTATGCTTAAGTGTCATCCCTGGATCAGTATGCTGACACACACAGTACTCGAGGATTTATAACAGAGGTAAATCACATGTATAAAGTAACGTAAATACTATTACCTCAATCCAAAATAGCGGAAGTAACAAGGTTGTGGATTCTCATCAACACCAATGGCAAAGTTGAGTGTAGAAATCATAACCCTAACGTATCACTTACTCGTCGTAAGAAATCCTGCAACATGAGACGTTGCAGCCACAAAGGGTCAGTACATTGAATGTACTGGCAAATTCACACCATAGAGAATGATGAATAAAGGCTATCACTACATGCATATTTGGCTGGTGGAAAAAGCTCTATGGTCATAAGGTTTTTGCGAAAAGCCAATTTTTCCCTACTGCAAAGGAATAAATTTTATTTAACTATCATGGTGGTTGTTAAACATTGAGAATGGTTGACAGCATTCTCAATCCCAATTAAGTAACATCATTAAACCCAACAAACTTAATTTAAAGTAACGTGATGAGATCAACAGGATAATACAAGAACTAGATACTCAAGATGTCCATAACCGGGGACACGGCTAACCATGATTAGTTTATACACTCTGCAGAGGTTTGCGCACTTTTCCCCACAAGACTCGATCGCCTCCATTTGGTTTCTCGCACTACATGGTGTTTGAGAAGACGGATGACCGAGATATAGTCTTTCAGAAGTGCTAGCACCTTACGATGGGTAGACCGTACCACCTACATCCCCTACATCTGCTAGTCTACCACTGTAAGAGTTCGCACGACTTAGTTAACTATGCTAGAGCCCATAATAGCTTGTGGCTGCACACGGAAGTTTCTAGCATGAATAATCTTATGATCCCTTTGAGCCTGGGTGGCGGACCGTAGGATGATCACATGATATATCCCCGGGATCTCCTAGGACAACACTGGTATATCCCCAGGTGTCCGGGCAAGTCCACTAGTATATCCCCAGGGTGCCCCTAGCAATCCACCCAGATGTGTATTCAAGTTGCCACCTTAAGTTGAACCATTAAATAACAATCTCACATCTGTCATGGATTTCACTCATACCCAAACCACGTCTACGAGCATAGCATAGCAATATAAGCAACACGTAGAAGTAACTCCCAAGGGTTTGATAGTAACAGGGCAATAGGTTCCTACCTCATCAACTACTTCCCAATCCCACAATTTAATTAGATCCTAATCATGCAATGTTTGAGGTTTGATCTAATGCAATGAAAACTGGGTATGAAGGGGATATGATCAAAGTGTGAACTTGCCTTGCTGATGATCCGCGAAACCTAACGATTCGAAGTAACAGGCGGCGCACTCCGGGTATTCTATCGCAGACAAACAAACAAGCATACAATAATTACTCATCTAATGCATAGGTAAAACTCAAATAAGAGATCTAACCAGAAGGTTCAACTTAAGAACTCCGGTTGGCAAAAAGAATCAAATCGAACGAAGCAATGAAAGTCAAACTGCGAAAGAAAACAACTTCGTTCTAGTAATCTAGATCTAGGGCAAATTTTACAGTAGAAAAATCTTGTTTAAGTTAGTTAAACGGATAAAGGGTTTCGAGACGAATCCCTAGGCGCTTGAATCGCCTGATTCCGATAAACGAGCGAAAAGTTAAACTAAAACGAAAATCGGATCAGGAATCGCGATCAAAAAATCGCGGATTTAATCCGAGAAAAAGAAAAACGACAAACGCCGAATTTTTTCTCTCTCTTTTTTTCGGCACGGAAAACGAGGCACGACGAACCTCGGGCGGCGGGATCGTCGGCGGCGGCGGCGGCGGCTCCGGCGGTGTGCGCAGACCGAGGCGGGGCTGATGGGCTGGGGCGGCTCGGGGCAGCGCTATTTAAAGGCTGCCCCCGGGCGGTGTCCCGCTCGGGTACGGCCCGAAGTCGGTTCTTTTTTTTAATTATTCCGCTCGGAAGAAAAATAAAAAGAAATACTAAACGGACTCCAAAAATTCCGAAATAAATTTTCACGGGCTTCTAAAATCAAGCCGCACAAGGTGAACATTTATTTGGGCCCTAAATGCAATTTTGAAAAACGCACATTTTTCCTAAATTCAAATAAAACACCGAAAAACTCTGAAATAAAATCTTATTTGATTTTTTATTAAATCCTCAATATTTCTTTATTTTTGGAAAGTCATTTTATTCCCTCTCTCATATTTTTGTAATATAAATAATTGATGATAAAATAAATAAAATCAAATGATCCTATTCTCAACATTTGAGAAAACTCAAATATGAAAATTATGAAATCTCCAACTCTCTTCGTGGGTCATTGAGTTGCGTAAAGTTTCAGAATTGGAAATATTTTCCAAATGAAATTCAAATATTTTCAACACCCCATGTCATTTAAATAAATGGAAGAAGTCATGTCATCTTCTCTACAGGGTTTTGTGATGAAAAGAATTTGAATTCTCGGGGATCAAAAGAAAAAGGTGAAAGTTTGGGAAAGTCCTTTTATTCCCTCTCATTTAACTTTCAAAAAGTTTCGAACTTCACTCACTTTCAGACAATCAATCAACCGATCAGTCAAATCTATCTATTTGTTTATAACATTCCAAAATTTAGAATTTTGGGATGTTACAAACGTACATGATTTCTTGTAGCACTTTGCTTCATTATTCTTTATGTTGTTACATCTTACGGGCTTGTTGATGCATTGACTGCTCGGGTCCGTCATCGTTTGATTTTTTGTTGCATTAATGTTGGGAATGATGTGTTGGGCCCTGCATTGAGGGAGAAATCTTATAAATTGCCTACATAAGCATGATTTCAAGGCCTAGTATTATTGTTAACACCACTTGCTTCTTTATTCATTAACTGTTGGGCAATCAGTTGATATGAATTCATAAGTTTACCTCCATTAGGGAAAACAGATGTGTAATTCATTAGGTTATAGATGATTGCAGGTACATGGATCAAATTGCAAGATAAAACATAGAAGTAATTATTGTAAATAGTTGTTTTTGCTTATCCACCTTGATGAAGTATAATTCATGTGCACTGTATTTGTATCCAACTATGTATACTTGTAATACATGTGAGTTGTGTTCTTGTCTCTGGTACCACAACCTTAATTCACTTAGCTTGGTGTAGTTTGCTTCATATATTACTGCTAATGCATTCCTTCACATATATAGTTTGCTTCAATTTAGTTGCTTGCTAGCTTACATAGGGTTAGGGTTTGCATCGGCAGTACTACTAACACTTTGCTTACTTGTGTACTTTATATGAGGCACTAGACAGATTTCTTGATGTACATTACTACCTCCTGCTTGATGTACTGAATATATTAAGAGATGCTTCATATCTTTCCAGTGTACATGCATGCTTGTTTAGTGTACTTACATGTTTGCATAATTGTTCTAACTACATCACTATATTGTTGATCCATCAAGTTTGCTTCACATGTATTACTACTGATGCATTGCTACACCTGTATGTGTATGCTGGTCCAAGTGCTTTCCTTTATTGATACAAGTGCATCATTTTACTTTATATATGCTGTATCTAATTGTTGTTTATTCTATTTTGCAAGCTATTAGGGTAACCAGATAGAAACAGTCCCACCACCTCAAGATCATCCATGGTAAGGATGTTAAGATCAAACATGAGGTCGGCCGTTGGTATGCAACTTGCTCCTTGTGGTTATACTGCTAGTTTTATAAAAGATGTGTCTTAATATGCTAAGTGAAATGTATTGCTTTAATCTGGATAAGCTGGCTTAATGGTGCCTGTGTGCTGTTTGTCTTCCTTACCCGAATAACTAGTATTAAATGATAATGAAATCTCATAAGATATGTTTGGCTGTCTGTCCATGCATTCCAACCATTCAACTAATAGTTATGTTTCCTTTATCATGCAAAAAAGAGCATCTCACCGAGTATGAGAAGGTTAGGGATAGAAATATGGCGAGGAACAATAGGATATTCCGGCCCCTTGGCATCGGTGCAATAGCATCAAAGATTAGGAAAATGAATGATGTACAAGAAGGTAGAACTAATGAGGTTCAAGAAGGTAGTGGAGTTGGCAATGATGACCCATAGTACAATCCTAAGGAGGATGAAGTTATTGATGGAGAGGAAGCGGATGATGTTGTAGAGCAGAAGACTGTTAAGGTGCAAACTCTGTCTTGCTTGGAGGGTTGGGAGTACTTGTGTGCTTTGTGTTTCCTTGTGCTCACATATTTGTCTTATTATCTAATGCATTTTCTATGCTATTTATATGAGGCACTGAAGGAATCTAGGAGGAAGAGGCCTGGTGTTAAGAAGAGGAAGATCTTAGAAATATCTGTTGTAATGCCTCCAGGAAGGATGATGGCCCAACCTCCAGGTCAAACAAAAAGGATCCTGGAACCTGATGAACCTGCCCCTGATAGAGTCACAAGGCAAAAATCAAAGATGGCGGCTGCAACGGACCATCAGGAAAGTCCGCTGCACATGGACTCGGAGAGCTTGGTGCGAATGGGTGATGAGTTTCCGCCCATGGGTGAAGAAACCACTCTCCGCATGGATGAAAGAGGCACTATCTAACTAGATGAACAAGGAACTATCTGCATAGATGAAGTAGGAACTGTCCACATATACCTCAACACTATTGCACCTTCTGTGGAGAAGAATGCTGTCATCAGTGGAGAAGAACAGCAACTTGTGCTTCAATCAGGCAAGTTCACCTTTGCAATGCTCTCTTTTACTAGTGCATTTTCTAAATGGAAGAGATCATGTATGCTTACCTGTTTGGCAGATCCATTCCCGAATTGGTCGATTTCTCTTCTAATTTATGAGATCAATTTCATTTTTAGATGTAATGACTACCAAGCCTAGAAATAGAAAGGGCAAAGGGCTAGAGAGGATCACCAAGTCGCTTGGTACCAAGGTGCCTATCCAAATTGCCGAAGGGATGAAGCATCCAGAGAAGCCTTTGCAGGTTGCAAAGCTTGCTTCTGAGTGTGGACTCATTGCAAGAAGTCAACTGCCGATTCTTCCTCACTTCAAGGAATACAAAAAAACGTTAATCTATTGGAGAATTACAATGGAAAAGTTGATGTAAGCTACTTGTTTCATAGCTAATGTGCTATCTATTTTCTGTTACACCTATGTATGATCACTAATCTTGTTCCTGCCTTGTTTGTTGTCTTGGTAGGCAAATTCTGAGATGAACACAGACCCGGAGACCATTAAGACCGCGTGCAAAGATATTATGCAGGAAAGTTCAAAGAACAGATGCCATCAGATCAAGAAGAAATATTTTGGTACCATAGTAGCAAACAAAGTCAGCATCAAGTCTCCAGTGCGAAATATGACGGACGGTGAATGGCAAGCTCTGGTGGAGATGTGGTCTTCCCCAAGACATGAGGTTTGTATCTGCTGCTGTGGCATCTTGTCTACATGTAGCTGCTGGTTCATGTTCTGCACATGATATGCTAGTGCTAGGTCATGCTGACAGTATGCTTTTTTTGTAGGAAACCTGTGTGTCGAACAAGATGAGTTGAGAAAAAGTCGTGTACCAACAGAGAACTGGTTCCAGGCACTACACATCACACATTTTTGCCACTGTGAGAACTTTTATCTAGAGACTTGACCGTTTGACCCTCGTTGAATAACATTTCCGATTCTTGCTGAATGACATCTTGATTTTGTTGAAAAGCATTTCAGAAAGAAGAGTGTAAGGGTGAGGAGTTGTCTGCGATTGACTTCTTCAAGGCCACCCACAGCAGCAAGAAGCACGGGTTTTCGGAGCCAGTTAAGATTGCTATAGTAAGTCAGTCCATGCTTTCTCTGAAGGAAATATGCCCTAGAGGCAATAATAAAGTTGTTATTTATATTTCCTTATATCATGATAAATGTTTATTACTCATGCTAGAATTGTATTAACCGGAAACTTAGTACATGTGTGAATACATAGACAAACAGAGTGTCACTAGTTTGCCTCTACTTGACTAGCTCGTTAAATCAATGATGGTTATGTTTCCTAACCATAGATATGAGTTGTCATTTGATTAATGGGATCACATCATTAGAGGATGATGTGATTGATTTGACTCATCCATTAGCTTAGCACGATGATCGTTTAGTTTGTTGCTATTGCTTTCTTCATGACTTATACATGTTCCTATGACTATGAGATTATGCAACTCCCGAGTACCGGAGGAACACTTTGTGTGCTACCAAACAGCACAGCGTAACTGGGTGATTATAAAGGTGCTCTATAGGTGTCTCCGATGGTACTTGTTGAGTTGGCATAGATCGAGATTAGGATTTGTCACTCCGATTGTAGGAGAGGTATCTCCGGGCCCTCTCGGTAATGCACATCACAATAAGCCTTGCAAGCAATGTAGCTAATGAGTTAATTACAGGATGTAGCATTACGGAACGAGTAAAGAGACTTGCTGGTAACAAGATTGAACTAGGTATTGAGATACCCACGATCGAATCTCGGGCAAGTAACATACCGATGACAAAGGGAACAACGTATGTTGTTATGCGGTTTGACCGTTAAAGATCTTCGTAGAATATGTAGGAGCCAATACGAGCATCCAGGTTTCGCTATTGGTTATTGACCAGAGACGAGTCTCAGTCATGTCGACATAGTTCTCGAACCCGTAGGGTCCGCATGCTTAACATTCGGTGACGACCGGTATTATGAGTTTATGTATTTTGATGTACCGAAGGTAGTTCAGAGTCCCGGATATGATCACAGACATGACGAGGAGTCTCAAAATGGTCGAGACATAAAGATCGATATATTGGATGACTATGTTTGGACTTTGGAAGGGTTCCGGGCAAGTTCAGACAAATACCGGAGTACCGGGGGGTTACCGGAACCCCCCGGGGAGTGTAATGGGCCTATTGGGCCTTAGTGGAGAATAGGAGGGGCCGCCAGGGCAGGCCGCACGCCCCCTCTCCCTCTAGTCCGAACTGGACAAGGAGGGGGGCGCCCCCCTTTCCTTCCCCCTCTCTCCTCCTTCCCTCTCTCCTACTCCTACTCTTGGGGCGCGCCTAGGAGGGCCGGCCTCTCCCCCTCCTCCACTCCTTTACATACGGGGGAGGGGGTCACCCCATAGACACACAAGTTGATCAGTTGATCTTTTAGCCGTGTGTGGTGCCCCCCTCCACCATAATCCACCTCGATCATATCGTAGCAGTGCTTAGGCCAAGCCCTGCGTCGGTAGCATCATCATTACCGTCATCACACCATCGTGCTGATGGAACTCTCCCTCGAAGCTCTGCTGGATCGGAGTTCGTGGGACGTCACCGAGCTGAAAGTGTGCTAAAATCGAAGGTGCCATACGTTCGGTACTTGGATCGATCGGATCGTGAAGACATACGACTACATCAAGCGCGTTCTCATAACGCTTCTGCTTACGGTCTACGAGGGAACGTGGATGACACTCTCCCCTCTCGTTGATTTGCATCACCATGATCTTGCGTGTGCGTAGGATTTTTTTTGAAATTACTATGTTACCCAACAGTGGCATCCGAGCCAGGTTTATGCGTAGATGTTATATGCACGAGTAGAACACAAAAGAGTTGTGGGCGTGGGTATATACATATTGCTTGCCGTCACTAGTTGATTCTTGATACGTCTCCAGCGTATCTACTTTTCCAAACAGTTTTGCCCTTGTTTTGGACTCTAACTTGCATGATTTGAATGGAACTAACCCGGACTGACGATGTTTTCAGCAGAATTGCCATGGTGTTATTTATGTGCAGAAACAAAAGTTCTCGGAATGACCTGAAACTCCACAGAGCATATTTTTGGAAATAATAAAAAATACTGGCGAAAGATCAAGACCAGGGGGCCCACACCCTAGCCACGAGAGTGGGGCGCGCCTGCCCCCCTGGGCGCGCCCCTACCCTGTGGGACCCTTGGAGCTCCTCCAACCTCAACTCCAACTCTATATATTCACTTTTGGGGCGGGGGGGGGGGGGGAATAAAAGAGAAGGATTCATTGCGTTTTACGATACAGAGCCGCCGCCAAGCCCTAAAACCTCTCGGGAGGGCTGATCTGGAGTCCGTTCGGGGCTCCAGAGAGGGGAATCTGTCACCGTCGTCATCATCAACCATACTCCATCACCAATTTCATGATGCTTGTCGCCGTGCGTGAGTAGTTCCATCGTAGGATTGCTGGACGGTGATGGGTTGGATGAGATTTATCATGTAATCGAGTTAGTTTTGTTAGGGTTTGATCCCTAGTATCCACTATGTTATGAGGTTGGTGTTGCTATGACTTTACTATGCTTAATGCTTGTCACTAGGGCCCGAGTGCCATGATTTAAGATCTGAACCTATTATTTTTTCATGAATATATGTGAGTTCTTGATCCTATCTTGCAAGTCTATAGTCACCTACTATGTGTTATGATCTGGCAACCCCGAAGTGACAATAATTAGGACCACTCCCGGTGATGACCGTAGTTTGAGGAGTTCATGTATTCGCTATGTGTTAATGCTTTGGTCCGATACTCTATTAAAAGGAGGCCTTAATATCCCTTAGTTTCCGCTAGGACCCCGCAGCCACGGGAGGGTAGGACAAAAGATGTCATGCAAGTTCTTTTCCATAAGCACGTATGACTATATTCAGAATACATGCCTACATTAAATTGAGGAATTGGAGCTAGTTCTTTGTCACCCTAGGTTATGACTGTTACATGATGAACCGCATCCGGCATAATTCTCTATCACCGATCCATTGCCTACGAGCTTTCCATATATTGTTCTTCGCTTATTTACTTTTCCGTTGCTATTGTTACAATCACTACAAAATACCAAAAACATTACTTTCGCTATCATTACCTTTTGCTACTGTTACCACTACTATCATATTACTTTGCTACTAAGTACTTTGCTGCAGATATTAAGTTTCCAGGTGTGGTTGAATTGACAACTCAGCTGCTAATACTTGAGAATATTCTTTGGCTCCCCTTGTGTCAAATCGATAAATTTGGGTTGAATACTCTACCCTCAAAAACTGTTGTGATCCCCTATACTTGTGGGTTATCAAGACTATTTTCTGGCGCCGTTGCCAGGGAGCATAGCTCTATTCTTTGAGTCACTTGGGATTTATATCTGCTTATCATTATGAAGAACTTGAAAGATCCAAGAACCAATATTTATCCCTCAACTACGAGGGGAGGTAAGGAACTTCCATCTAGCTCTGCACTTGATTCACCTTCTGTTTTGAGTAAGCTTGCGACACCTAAACCTGCTTCTGCTATTTATTCTGATATGTCGCGTGTTATTGATGATGACACTTTTGCTATGCATGATACTTATGATGAAACTACTTCTATGTTTGATACTACTGTGCCACTTGGTGAATTTCTTGATGAAGAACTTCCTAGGGTTAGAGAGAATGAAATTATTGAAACTGATAATATTGATGAACGTGATGATGAAGACTCTCCCCCTAATAAATATGAATTGCCTGTTGTTTCTGAGGGTTATGTTATGGATGAAGAAGCTACTAGAGCTATTTTAGCTTGCAATGATAGATATGATCTAAAGAGGTTATTAGCTAAATGGAAGCAGAAATCCCTTACTGCTAGAATGAAACCTGACCCTGCTTTTGCTACTTCACCTATCTGTGTTACTGATAAGGATTATGAATTCTCAATTGATCCTGATATAATTACTTTGGTTGAATCTGATCCTTTTTATGGCTATGAATCTGAAACTGTTGTGGCACATCTTACTAAATTAAATGATATAGCTACCCTGTTCACTAATGATGAGAGAACTCATTACTTTTATATCCTTAAAATATTCCTGTTCTCATTAAAGGGTGATTCTAAGATATGGTTTAATTCTCTTGATCCTGGTTGTGTGCGTAGTCCCCAGGATATGATTTATTACCTCTCTGCTAAATATTTCCCTGCTCATAAGAAACTAGCTGCCTTAAGGGATATATATAATTTTGTGCAAATTGAAGAAGAGAGTCTCCCACAAGCTTGGGGGAGGCTTCTCCAATTACTTAATGCTTTGCCTGATCATCCTCTTAAGAAAAATGAAATACTTGATATATTTTATAATGGACTAACCGATGCTTCCAGAGATTACCTGGATAGTTGTGCTTGTTCTGTTTTCAGGGAAAGAACATCGGATGAAGCTGAAATTCTATTGAATAATATGTTGACAAATGAAAATAATTGGACACTTCCTGAGCCAACTCCTGAGCCTATTCCTAAACCAACTCTGAATAAGAGAGGTGTTCTAATTCTCGGTCCTGAAGATATGCAAGAGGCAAAGAAATCCATGAAAGAAAAGGGTATTAAAGCTGAAGATGTTAAGAATTTACCTCCTATTGAAGAAATACATGGTCTTAATTTACCGCCTATTGAAGAAATACATGGTCTTGATAACCCGACACAGGTAGTAAAGGTAAATTCTCTTTATAGATATAATAAAGCTGAAATCCCATTTACTAAGTTTGCTAGCCCATGCTTAGATGAGTTTGATAAATTTATGGTTAAGCAAGAAGACTTCAATGCTTATTTTGATATAGAATTAAAACGCAGTGTTGATATGCTTGAACACTTGGGTGATTATATGGCTAATGTCAAAGGTGAACTTAAACTTATTAGTAAACATGCTTCTATGGTTACCACTCAAGTAGAACAAGTACTTAAAGCTCAAAATGATTTGCTCAATGAATCAAATAGTAAGAATAATGATTTTTCTGTTAGAGTGGCTACTAGAACTGGTAAAATGACTCAGTAACCTTTGTATCCTGAAGGCCGCCCTAAGAGGATTGAGCAAGATTCTCACAGAAATAATATAGATGCACCTAGTCCTTCTAAAAGGAAGAAAAAGAAAAATGATAGGACTTTGCATGCTTCTAGTGAACCTATTACTGAAACACCTGAGAATCCAAATGATATTTCTATTTCTGATGCTGAAACACAATCTGGTAATGAACCTGAAACTAGTAATAATGTTAATGATTATGTTCATGTTGATGCCCAACCTAGTAATGATAATGATATAGAAATTGAACCTGTTGTTGATCTTTATAACCCACAATCAAAGAATCGACGTTATGATAAGAGAGACTTTGTTGCTAGGAAACATGGTAAAGAAAGAGAACCATGGGTTCAGAAACCCATGCCTTTTCCTCCTAAGCCATCCAAGAAAAAGGATGATGAGGATTTTGAGTGCTTTGCTGAAATGATTAGACCTATCTTTTTGCGTATGCAATTAACTGATATGCTTAAAATGAATCCTTATGCTAAGTACATGAAAGAAATTGTTACTAATAAAAGAAAGATACTGGAAGCTGAAATTTCCACCATGATTGCTAATTATACTTTTAAGGGTGGAATACCAAAGAAACTTGGAGATCCAGGAGTACCCACTATACCATGCTCCATTAAAAGAAACTATGTTAACACTGCTTTATGTGATCTTGGAGCCGGTGTTAGTGTTATGCCTCTCTCTTTATATCGTAGACTTGATTTGAATAAGTTGACACCAACTGAAATATCTTTGCAAATGGCCGAAAAATCAACTGTTATACCCCTGGTATTTGTGTGGATGTGCGTGTTGTGGTTGCAAATGTTACTATTTTAACGGACTTTGTTATTCTTGATATTCCCGAGGATGATAGTATGTCTATTATTCTTGGAAGACCCTTTTTGAATACTGCAGGGGCTGTTATTGATTGCAACAAAGGCAATTTCACTTTTCATGTTAATGGTAATGAGCATATGGTACACTTTCCGAGGAAACAACCTCAAGTCCACAGTATTAATTCTATTGGAAAAATTCCATCGATTATTTTTTGAGGTTTTGAATTTCCTCTTCTTACTGTCAAGAAGAAATATGATATTCTTATTGTTGGGGATGTGCATATCCCCGTTGAGGTAACCTAGTGTTATTCAAAAATTCTCCGGTTCCATGTTATTCGGAATGAGTTTGTTAACAAGACTTGATCAACCTTGTTAATGGATTCCTTTTGATGATCATGAGATGAATGAATTTAGAAAACATAACTCTCTGTACCCTCTTTCTACTTTCTGTTATTTATATTAAATAAAATAAAAATAGTATTTTCTGTATGTTATCTGAATTATCCGTGCAAATAAAAGTTCTCCAAATTTCAAGGATTCATTGCGTTTTACGATACGAAGCCGCCGCCAAGCCCTAAAACCTCTCGGGAGGGCTGATCTGGTGTCTGTTCGGGGCTCCAGAGAGGGGAATCCGTCGTCGTCATCATCAACCATCCTCCATCACCAATTTCATGATGCTCACCGTTGTGCGTGAGTAATTCCATCATAGGCTTGCTATCATGTAATCGAGTTAGTTTTGTTAGGGTTTGATCCCTAGTATCCACTATGTTCTGAGATTGATGTTTCTATGACTTTGCTATGCTTAATGCTTGTCACTAGGGCCCGAGTGCCATGATTTCAGATCTGAACCTATTATGTTTTCATGAATATATGTGAGTTCTTGATCCTATCTTGCAAGTCTATAGTCACCTACTATGTGTTATGATCCAGCAACCCCGAAGTGACAATAATCGGGACCATTCCTGGTGATGACTGTAGTTTGAGGAGTTCATGTATTCACTATGTGTTAATGCCTTGGCCCGGTACTCTATTAAAAGGAGGCCTTAATATCCCTTTGTTTCCGCTAGGACCCCGCAGCCACGGGAGGGTAGGACAAAAGATGTCATGCAAGTTCTTTTCCATAAGCACGTATGACTATATTCGAAATACATGCCTACATTACATTGATGAATTGGAGCTAGTTCTTTGTCACCCTAGGTTATGACTGTTACATGATGAACCGCATCCGGCATAATTCTCTATCACCGATCCATTTCCTACGAGCTTTCCATATATTGTTCTTCGCTTATTTACTTTTCCGTTGCTATTGTTACAATCACTACAAAATACCAAAACATTACTTTCGCTATCATTAACTTTTGCTACCGTTACCACTACTATCATATTACTTTGCTACTAAATACTTTGCTGCAGATATTAAGTTTCCAGGTGTGGTTGAATTAACAACTCAGCTGCTAATACTTGAGAATATTCTTTGGCTCCCCTTGTGTCGAATCAATAAATTTGGGTTGAATACTCTACCCTCGAAAACTGTTGCGATCCCCTATACTTGTGGGTTATTAATTCTTGGTTCGGCGGTAGATGAAGCGGCCCAGGCCGACATTACGCATACGCTTACGCGAGACTGGTTCTACAGACGTGCTTCGCACACTGGTGGCTAGTGGGTGTCTGTTTCTCCAGCTTTAGTTGAATCGGATTCAACGAACATGGTTCTTTTTGAAGATCAAAAAGAAATCACCATACCGCGTTGTGGTTTTGATGTGTAGGTAAGAAAGGTTCTTGCTCAACCCGTAGCAGCAACGTAAAACTTGCAACAACAAAGTAGAGGATGTCTAACTTGTTTTTGCAGGGCATGTTGTGATGTGATATGGTCAAGACATGATGCTAAATTTTATGAGATGATCATGTTTTGTAACACAGTTATCGGCAACTGGCAGGAGCCATATGGTTGTCGCTTTATTATATGAAATGCATTCGCCATGTAATTGCTTTACTTTATCACTAAGCAGTAGTGATAGTCGTGGAGGCAATAGTTGGCGTGACGAGACACCACGTTGCGAAAGTTGTGAAAGTTCGTCATGCCGAGACACCACGTGATGAGCGGGTGTGATAAGCTCTACGTTCACATACAATAGGTGCAAGCCAGTTTTGCACACGCAGAATACTCGGGTTAAACTTGACGAGCCTAGAATATGCAGATATGGCCTCGGAACATTGAGACCGAAAGGTCGAGCATGAATCATATAGTAGATATGATCAACATACTGATGTTCACCATTGAAAACTACTCCATCTCACGTGATGATCGGACATGGTTTAGTTGATATGGATCACGTGATCACTTAGATGATTAGAGGGATGTCTATCTAAGTGGGAGTTCTTAAGTAATATGATTAATTGAACTTTAATTTATCATGAACTTAGTACCTGATAGTATTTTGCATGTCTATGTTGTTGTAGATAGATGGCCTGTGCTGTTGTTCCGTTGAATTTTAATGCGTTCCTTGAGAAAGCAAAGTTGAAAGATGATGGTAGCAATTACACGGACTGGGTCCGTAACCTGAGGATTATCCTCATTGCTACACAGAAGAATTACGTCCTGGAAGCACCGCTAGTTGCCAGACCCGCTGCAGGAGCAACACCAGATGTTATGAACGTCTGGTAGAGCAAAGCTGATGACTACACGATAGTTCAGTGTGCCATGCTTTACAGCTTAGAACCGGGACTTCAACGAAGTTTTGAACGTCATGGAGCGTATGAGATGTTCCAGGAGTTGAAGTTAATATTTCAAGCAAATGCCAGGATTGAGAGATATGAAGTCTCCAATAAGTTCTACAGCTGCAAGATGGAGGAGAATAGTTATGTCAGTGAGCATATACTCAAAAATGTTTGGGTATAACAATCACTTGATTCAACTGGGAGTTAATCTTCTGGATGATAGTGTCATTGACAGAATTCTTCAATCACTGCCACCAAGCTACAAGAGCTTCGTGATGAACTATAATATGCAAGGGATGGATAAGACAATTCCCGAGCTCTTCGCGATCCTAAAGGCTACGGAGGTAGAAATCAAGAAGGAGCATCAAGTGTTGATGGTCAACAAGACCACCAGTTTCAAGAAAAAGGGTAGAGGGAAGAAGGGGAACTTCAATAAGAACGGCAAGCAAGTTGCTGCTCAAGTGAAGAAGCCCATGTCTGGACCTAAGCCTGAGACTGAGTGCTTCTACTGCAAAGGGACTGGTCACTGGAAGCGGAACTGTCCCAAGTATTTGGCGGATAAGAAGGATGGCAAGGTGAACAAAGGTATATGTGATATACATGTTATTGATGTGTACCTTACTAATGCTCGCAGTAGCACCTGGGTATTTGATACTAGTTCTGTTGCTAATATTTGCAATTCGAAACAGGGACTGCAGATTAAGCGAAGATTTGCTAATGACGAGGTGACGATGCACGTGGGAAATGGTTCCAAAGTCGATGTGATTGCGGTCGGCACGCTACCTCTACATCTACCTTCGAGATTAATTTTAGACCTGAATAATTGTTATTTGGTGCCAACGTTGAGCATGAACATTATATCTGGATCTTGTTTAATGCGAGACGGTTATTTATTTAAATCTGAGAATAATGGTTGTTCTATTTATATGAGTAATATCTTTTATGGTCATGCACCCTTGAAGAGTGGTCTATTTTTGATGAATCTCGATAGTAGTGATACACATATTCATAATATTGAAGCTAAAAGATGCAGAGTTGATAATGATAGTGCAACTTATTTGTGGCACTGCCGTCTAGGTCATATTGGTGTAAAGCGCATGAAGAAACTCCATTCTGATGGACTTTTGGAATCACTTGATTATGAATCACTTGGTACTTGTGAACCATGCCTCATGGGCAAGATGACTAAAACGCCGTTCTCCGGAACTATGGAGAGAGCAACAAATTTGTTGGAAATCATACATACTGATGTATGTGGTCCGATGAATATTGAGGCTCGCGGCAGGTATCGTTATTTTCTCACTTTTCACAGATGATTTGAGCAGATATGGGTATATCTACTTAATGAAGCATAAGTCTGAAACATTTGAAAAGTTCAAAGAATTTCAGAGTGAAGTGGAAAATCATCGTAACAAGAAAATAAAGTTTCTACGATCTGATCATGGAGGAGAATATTTGAGTTACGAGTTTGGTCTTCATTTGAAACAATGCGGAATAGTTTCGCAACTCACGCCACCCGAAGCACCACAGCGTAATGGTGTGTCGGAATGTCGTAATCGTACTTTACTAGATATGGTGCGATCTATGATGTCTTTTTTGACCTTGAAGACTGCAGGGCTTGAGCCTCACATCATTTTATTAATAAAATAAGTAGTACAATACATGCTTCTTCAAGATGAGGAAAAGAAAAGGAATCTACAGGAACCTAAAGGAGGCTATACAAATTAAGGGGGAGGAAACTATACCTAATAATTACAGCATTACACAAAGAAAGCCCCCCTAAAGGAGGTAGGAAATCAATCCACTTAAGCAAAGCCTCTTTATACTTCCTCTTGATTCTATGAGAGAGGAGTGTAAGACCACAAATGAAGCCATTTCTCCACGCCCTGAAAGAAGGCCTGATGTTCCTGAAAGCTCTGTCATTCCTGACCTTCCGAATATTCCACCAGGCAATAAAGACCACTTCTCCAAAGAAAGGTTTGTTGAAATCCTTTCTAGCATGACACGCAATGTCCACCATGTCATCACTATCTTTCCAAATAATTTGCAGATAATTCCACACACGGACACTGAAATTGCATTGGAAAAAGGTGGTTTCTGTCCTCAAGTGTCCCAGTTGGACAGAGTACACATTCAGGCTCATCATTAATCTTCCAATGTCTCCTCTAGATCATGTCTTTAGTGTTAACCCTATCCATTATAACAAGACAAGAAAACATTTTGATCGACATGGTGCAGCAAGTCTTTCAGATCCACCCCAGAATGGGGTTTGCTACCATTGGCTGATAAACAAAGTCATAAAACTTCTTTGCAGTATATTCAAACTTCTTACCATGCCTCCACCCCCAAGAATCATGACAGCACTGTCCATTTGGAAAGATCCCATCAAGGATGAAATCTGTTGTAGATCCTAAGGCTTGCTCAGACAGAGGCAAATAAAAAAGATCTTGGAAACTATTAGCCAGAAAGACTTCCTTGGCTAAGAGGTTTTTGTGGAGACAGAAGGAATAAAGTCTAGGAAAACGCTCTTGAAGAGGAACACAACTGTTCCCAATTTGCCAATGATCAGACCAAAACAGAACAGTATCTCCACTATGAACATCCACAGAAGTTACTGCTCTGAATTTATCCATTAACTTACAGACATCTCTCCACCAAAAAGAACCACATAGTATAGTATCATGTGGGACCCTTTGGAAATAGTAAGTGTCACAAACCAAGTGAACCCATGGCACATCCATCTTATTATAAAATTTATTCACATGCTTAAGAAGGAGGGCTTCATTTTGCAAACCAAGATTTAGGATTCCAAGCCCACCCTTGGATTTGGGTCTGCAAACAAGTGGCCAGGCAGCCAGAGAATGACCCTTCTCATATTTCCTCCATAAACACTATCTCTAAATCCTTTCCAACTACTTTAGAATACCCTGAGGAATTGACAAACTGCAAAGGAAGAAGATAGGCAAGGAAGAAATGGCAAAGTTCACTAATTGCAATCTTCTCCCTTGAGGCAAAAACCAAGAACTGGCTGTCAGTCTCCTCTCCATACAATCCACCACGGGAAGGAGATCCACAATCTTGGGTCTGGTAGTCCCCACTGGCAGGCCCAAATATGTGAAAGGCATTTTGCCTAAATTACAGCCAAATAAAGCAGCTAGATCAGTAGCATCATGATCACTCACATTAATAGGATACATGGAGGATTTATGAAAGTTGATCTGAAGACCAGTTGCCTCTGAAAAAGTATATAACACTGATTTCAGTGCCTCCAATTGACCCCTTTCAGCCTTTAAGAAAAGCAGTGTATCATCAGCATATTGAATAACAGGGAAATCTGGATCATGAGTTGGCAATGGCCTACTTATTAAACCCTGCTGGAGGAGATCATTAATCAATGTCTGCAAGAGATCTGCAGCAATAACAAAGAGCAAGGGAGAAATAGGGTCTCCTTTCTTTACTCCGCACTTGCATTTAAAATTGTTACCAGGAACTCCATTAAGCAAGACAGAAGAAGTTCCAGATGACAACAACTGTTTAATCCATGTGATCCATCTGTTGTCAAAACCTTTTGCAACAAGAATCCTTATGATTTCCTCATGCTGGATAGAATCAAAAGCCTTTTCAAAATCTAACTTAAGCAAAAGGATGGGCTATTTAGACTGATTACACTGATGGATATACTCAAATGTCCAAGCAAGGCAATCCTGGATTGTTCTTGCTTTTACTAAACCATACTGATTTTTATGCACACATTTGGTGATCTCCTCTTAAAATCTGTTAGCAGCAAGCTTTGTAAGAAATTTCAGACCAACACTATTGAGGGAAATAGGCCTAAAATCCCCCACACTCTCTGGAGTCTGCTTCTTTGGGATCAGAGTAATGTATGCATCATTGAGGTTCTCTAACTGAGCATTTCTAGCATAAAACTCATGTACTAGCCGAATAAAATCAGCAAAGATGATGTGCCAACACTTTTTTTAGGAAGAGTCCATTGAAACCATCGGGTCCAGGCGCCTTATCAATGGGCATTTCTTTAATAACCTGTTCAATTTCCTTCAGATCTAAAGGTTTGGTGAGTACTTACAAGCCTTGGACCCTTGGTATTAAAGACAAGATGTTGTCGTCTAAAGTTATAGGCTGAATAGTACCCATTCTGCATTTGAAGGAAGATAAGAACTCCTTGGCCATTTCCTCATGATCTGAAGTGATAGAGCCATCAGACAACAGCATGCTAGCAATAGAATTTTTTTCTATATCTCTCAGTTGCCATAGCCTGAAAAAACTTGTAATTTTCCTCTCCCACTTTGATATACCTGATGGTACATCTTTTCCTCTAGTATAGATATTGCATGTGAAGAAGATTCTCATGATGCAGTTTACTAATTTTCCTGAAGTTGCTCTTACGCCTGGATAAAGATCTCATGGCCTGAAGATTATCCAACCAAAGAATTACCCAATTGCATTTCTCAATTAACCCTTTAATATGTGATAAACCTTTTTGCCATTTCTTTAATGCAAACCTCAAGGCCTTTAGTTTATCAACAATAACTGCCGAAATATGGGTCTTATGAGAAGGACAAACCCAAACCTCCTCCACACAATCCATAAAACCTGGCTGATGGACCCATTAATTTTCAAACCTGAAAATATGAGCCTTTGGAATTGACGTACCGATGGAAATCAAACATGGCACATGATCAGATGCAGTTTTTGCAAGAGGAGTCAATTGTGTCATGGGTATAAGCTAATCCAACTGGCAGAGGTAAAAGCCCAGTCAAGTTGTTCCAGAAGTGGTGTGTCCTGCATGTTAGACCAAGTAAATTTTCTTCCTTTTAAAGGAAGTTCCAATAGTCCCAAGTGGCCAATAATTTCATTGAAAATAAACATGTCGTTGATATCGCCACCAGGGAGGTTCCTATTGTAAAGGGGTCAAATAAAGTTAAAATCCCCCATCAACATCCACTTCTAATCCGGGTCAATATCCAAATTGTAGATCCATGAAACAAACTCATCTCGCAACTCACCCTGACAGGGGCCATAAACGTTCACGAGAAACCATTGCTCATTATTATGAACTAGGGTAAACTGGATAACAATGGCATAAGGTTTTACTTCCAGCAGAGTACCATGAAACACGTCAGAGTGCCACGCAGTTAAAAGTCCCCCAGAAGCACCTCTCGAGGGGGACTCAACAAATTGATCAAAGCCATAAGGGCAGATGCATTTAATAGTTGTACGCGAGCATGAAGAGAGCTTAGTCTCCTGAAGACAAATGACAACACACTGAGTTTCTGTCATTTTCTCCCTGACAGAACGCTGCCTAGTATCAGAATTCAGACTGCGAACATTCCAACATAAAATTTTCCAGCTACACATTGACACACGATTCATTAACAACCAAAGAAGATTAGAGCGAACACAACATGACATACATTGCCATGCAACCCAAAAGAAAACAATGTTCAGTACCGCAGAGCGCCACTTTCCTAACAAGACCCAGTTCGACAATAAAGTAAGCAAACATAACAGGCACTCCAGGCCTTAACAAAGTATCTAGCTTATTCATTAAAGTGAAGACGAAGATGAATCCTCCTGTGGATTGGCTATAAGCTTGTCCACCGATAGGAGAGAAGGATCAATCTCTAGTTACGCGCCAACAACCTGCAAAACATGAATTGGGGTGTGCGATGGTGCAGCAGGCTGGTTCTCTTCAGGGACACCTGTAGAAGTGGGCTGGGCCTTGTCCTCCATGGGCTTTGAACGAGGGCGATTCCTTGTTGGCTGAAGAGAGAGCTGCTCAAAAACCACACTTTTGAAACCATCCAACTTTGTCGCGCTCCTCGTGCAATGTCTTAGTGACGTATCAACAACAGGCACCTTCTTCTTCCCTCTCTGCTTTCTCCCAATAGTTTGTTCCATAGAGAAAACCACAGGTGATGAAGAAGACTCAGCAGAGATAGAAACAACAGAATTACCAGACATAGCCTCTTCAGTAATAGGAGCAGAATCCGCGGGCAGTTCCTCAAATAAAGCTCTCTCCACTGGGCGCTTTACCATCACAGATTTTCTTACCGCAGCAACAATGGGCAAAGAAGCAGTCAACAAAGACATCTTCATGGATTCATCAAAGGCTATGGACCAAGACCGCTTGGAATAGATGATTGTACCCATTGGTTTGAAGAAGATAGACCTTGGTACCTCCTTAACCGAAAAATCGAACATTAGGTTCTGAAAAGATCTCTTCCAAATCATCTCTGGAGGGAGAGGAGGCCCAGCCACAATGCATGCCATTCCTATAAAGATCTCATGGTGCTGAATAATAGGTGGTTGATAAGGCACAATTTCCAGCATATTCTATTCGAAGATAGATTGCTGCAGGGGCTGGAGTTGATGATCTGGGAGATGCACATCATGTTGTGGCTGAAGATCAATGCCCTTCTCCTGCTGGTCCACAGAAACTGATCCCTCCGGCTGATCAATCGCAATAGAAACCTGATCTTGTTCAGGAGCAGCCGGCTGCGGGGCTTGCTCATCCTCAGCTTCATCTCCCCACACGGCATTGCCCCAACCAGGAGCAACATTATTCACAACATTGCCTCAACCAGGAGAAGCATCATTCACAGGTGGAGGGGGGAGGAACAACAGGTGCATCATTCCAACCCAACATTAGGAATGGTGGCAAAACAAATGGCAGATTATCTCGTACAAGATTGCCAGGCAACGGATGAGGATTCCCATCCAGGGCCATTGGGTCTTCATCATTCGACATTTGATCTGCAAAATCCGCACCAAGAACATAACAAGTAGCAGTCTAAGAAACCACATCTCGTGGCACCAAAGGCGTATCTGGAAAGCTAGCCTCAACCAATGTTCGGACAAGATAGGGATCCTCACTGTCCCAAGAAATAAACTTCCCGAAAGTGCCGACAGCCTATGAGATGTACTCTGGAGTACAATAATCTAGAGGAATTCCAATAAACATCAACCAGCCCTTGGAAAAACCATGCATCCCTTTGAAGTTTTCCCCTTCATCATGCTTCATAAATCTAACAAATCGATCATTGCCCAATGGAAAAGGAGCATGCTGAATCAAGGTGTATCTAACTGACGGATCCCTCACTTGAAACAAACCAACCCCATGAAACCACGGCTGAGCAGATCGGACCAAAGCACCTCTATCTTGCAGAAACTGGACGACTTCCTCCCGCACTGGTCAGAGAGGCCCCTCAGGCACAGGCATCACCTCCGCGACCATGTAGTCCTCATGACGATGGGGAGGACGAGCAGCAGGCGTGAAGAAGGTGCGAGGAAGACTACGATCGCCGCCGTCAATGATGTGATGACCAGTAGGCACAAAGCGCTGAGGATCGAGCTCATAGTTCGCCATGAAAGAGCAAGAAGCTTGTCGGGGGTTTTCTTTGGGTTGGGGAGGGGGAAGATGCAATGTGGGCGGCAGCGATGGGACTGGGCAGTCTATCCCAATAACTCCGACTCGCTTCCCATGATAAGCAGCCGATTCCGATAAAATCGTATTTTGTTGCACCGAAATTGGCCTCCAAACCAATCCATTGGAGCGCGCGAAATCATTGCAGTCCTGCCTAGAGTGACCCGAACATGAGCAAGCCGTACAGACTGCTCGCATTCCACAAGCCGCTGACATGTGGCCCCTCTGCGAGCAAATAGTGCATGTAACAATATGGTCCACCATGTCATCGACCATGGCCTCAAACTGTCTCGCAGCCTCTTGCGAGGAGGGTATATCTATGATGTCTCTTGCCGATTTACCACTATCGTTTTGGGGTTATGCTTTAGAGATGGCTGCATTCACGTTAAATAGGGCACCATCTAAATCCATTGAGACGACGCCTTATGAACTGTGGTTTGGCAAGAAACCAAAGTTGTCATTTCTTAAAGTTTGGGGCTGCGATGCTTATGTGAAAAAGCTTCAACCTGATAAGCCCGAACCCAAATCAGAGAAATGTGTCTTCATAGGATACCCAAAGGAGACTGTTGGGTACACCTTCTATCACATATCCGAAGGCAGGACATTCGTTGCTAAGAATGGATCCTTTCTAGAGAAAGAGTTTCTCTCGATAGAAGTGAGTGGGAGGAAAGTAGAACTTGATGAGGTAACTATACCTGCTCCCTTATTGGATAGTAGTTCATCACAAAAATCTGTTCCTGTGACTCCTACACCAATTAGTGAGGAAGCTAACGATGAAGATCATGTAACTTCAGATCAAGTTACTACCAAACCTTGTAGGTCAACCAGAGTAAGATCCGCACCAGAGTGGTACGGTAATCCTGTTCTGGAAGTCATGTTACTTGACCATGACGAACCTACGAACTATGAGGAAGCGATGATGAGCCCAGATTCCACAAAATGGCTTGAGGCCATGAAATCTGAGATGGGATCCATGTATGAGAACAAAGTGTGGACTTTGGTTGACTTGCCCGATGATCGGCAAGCCATCGAGAATAAATGGATCTTCAAGAAGAAGACTGAGCTGACGGTAATGTTACTGTCTACAAAGCTCGACTTGTGGCAAAAGGTTTTCGACAAGTTCAAGGAGTTGACTCCGATGAGACCTTCTCACCCGTAGCGATGCTTAAGTCCGTCCGAATCATGTTAGCAATTGCCGCATTTTATGATTATGAAATTTGGCAAATGGATGTAAAGACTGCATTCCTGAATGGATTTCTGGAAGAAGAGTTGTATATGATACAACCTGAAGGTTTTATCGATCCAAAGGGTGCTAACAAAGTGTGCAAACTCCAGCGATCCATCTTTGTAACATCCCAAATTTTCAATTTGGGATGTTATAAATAGGTCATTCCCGCATATCATATTTTATTGCATTTTGTTTTATGATCCTAGAAAATCCTAAGAAACTCAAGGACCCACGGAGAGAGTTGGGGATTTCATGATTTTCATATTTGAATTTTTTTCAAATATCAAAACAAGGATCATTTTGGTTTTAATTATTTTTTCCTTCGAAAATATTTCATATTAAAATATATGAGAGGAGATAATATGACTTCTCCAAAATAAAATAAATATTGGAGGAAAATGTTAAAATCAAATAAATAATTTTATTTGGATTTTATAGCTATTTTATTTTGAATTAGGAAAATATGCGTTTTCAAAATTTCATTACATGCTTAAATAAATGTTCACTTTGTCCGCAATATTATTAGAGGACTGTGAAAATTTATTTCCGGATTTTTGGACTCCATTTAGTATTTCTTTTGTTAGTTTTTCCGCGTGAGGATTATTTAAAAAAAAGTCAACCGACCTATCGGGCCGTGCCCGAGCCGGACTCGTCCGAGCTCAGGCTTTATAAGCCTAAGCCCGAGGCGCCCCGAGGCCCAGCTGCCGCCGCCGCAAACCCTAACCCTAGCACCACCCAGCCGCCGCCGCCGCGCTGCCTCCCGCGCCGCCGCCCGTCGCCTCCCCGCCGCCCATCGGAGTTCGCGCCGCCGGTTTTCTACGCCAGTTTTCATCGGTTTTGTTTTCGGTAAAAATCCTAGATCGGTTTTATTTTTTTAGATCGGTTTTTGTTCGGTTTTCTTCGGTTTAGTTAAATAGTGGATGTTCATCTGAACGTTCGTTTTAATGAACGCTGTTCGTCAGTTAGCCACAGACAGCGAACGTTCGTTCATTAGCCTATTTGTCTCGTTTTATTTTCCATGGTTTTTCCACGATTATTTTCGATCGCGATTTCTGCCCTGATCTTCGTTTTAGTTTATCTTTTCGCTCGTTTATCCAAATCAGGTGAAACAACCGCCTAGATCTTCGTCTCGAAGCCCTCTTTCTGTTTAACCAACATGAACAAGATTTTGGTACTGTAAAATTTGACTTTAGTCCAGATTAGTAAACGGATCTTGTTTCTTTCGTAGTTTGAGTTTCGTTGCTCCATTTGATTTGATTCTTTTTGCAAACCAGAGTTCTTCAGTTGAACTTTCTGGTTATATCTTCTTACTTGAGTTTTACCCGTGCATCTTTGCTTGAGTGCTTATGTATGCTATTGTTTGTTTGCGATAGAATTCCCGAAGTGCGAAGCGTGCTACTACGAGTCACTAGGTTTTGCGGATCGTCAGCAAGGCAAGTAACACATTGATCATACTCTTTTCATACCCAGTTTTTATGCATTAGTTCCAATCCTGAAACACTGCATGATTAGGATGTGTTTAACTTGTGGGTATTGGGAAGTAGATGGTGAGGTAGAACCTATTACCTGTTTTATTATCAAACCTTGGGAGTTACTTCTACGTTATGCTCATATTGCTATGCTATGCTCATAGACGTGGATTGGGTTTGAGTGTATCCATGACAGATGTGAGATTGTTTATTTAATGGTTTAACTTAAGGTGGCAACTTTAATACACATCTAGGTGGATTGTTTGTTTAGAGCACCTGGGGTTATACCAGTGTTGTCCTAGGACATCCCGGGGTTATACTGTGTGATCCTCTTATGGTCCGCAACCCAGGCTCAAAGGGATCATAAGATTATTCATGCTAGAAACTTCCGTGTGCAGCCACAAGCTATTATGGGCTCTAGCATAGTTGAGTATGTTGCATGACCTCTTCCAGTGATAGGCTAGCAGATGTAGGGGATGTAGGTTGGTACTGTCTACCCGGGGTTAGAGTTAATGCTTCTGAAAGACTATGTCTCGGTCATCCATTTCTCAAACACCATGTAGTGCAAGAAATCGAACAGAGGAGATCGAGTCTTGTGGGGATAAGTGCGCAAACCTCTGTAGGAAACAATCAGAACTACTCTAACCCAGCACACCCGCCAAGAAGGATCAAAGTCACATTACCTGTTTCAAGTGCGGGAAGACTGGGCACTAAGCCAATGATTGTTCGGAGTTGAAGAACGGAAATGGCAATGGAAGCGCTGGGAAGAAGCCCAACCCTTTCAACAGGGGACAAGTGAACCATGTGAACATGGAGGAGGTTGAAGAGCAGCCAGATGCAGTTATCGGTAAGTTTTTGGTTAAGTCATTTACCGCTCTTGTTCTATTTGATACTGGTACATCGCATTCATACATTTCAAGGGGATTTGTGCACAAGTTTAAGTTACCCACCGTAGCCCTTAGGACACCCTTGTCAGTAAGCTCACCAGGTGCAGAGTATATGGCCAGTCGATGGTGCGATCGGATACCCTTAACCATTGGTAGTTATGTTTTCCCCTTAGACCTAATAATTTTGGAGTCACAAGGATCGGATGTGATACTGGGAATGGATTGGTTATCGAAGTATGGAGGAAATATTGACTGCGCTAGTAGGTCAATTCTACTCATCACCCCGGAGGGAAAACGGATCAAGTATGTATCCAGGCATGCGCCAAGGAGAACCCAAGTAAATTCTCTCTCAGGAGTTGTTCAGGAGGAAGTGCCTGTAGTGAAGGATTACCCAGACATATTTCCAGAGGAGTTACCAGGCATGCCGCCAGATCGAGACATTGAGTTTTTGATAGAGTTATTGCCAGGCACCGGACCAATATCAAAGAGGCCATACCGGATGCCCGCAAATGATCTGGAGGAGATTAAGAAGCCGATTAAGGAGTTATTGGAGAAAGGTTACATTCGACGAAGCTCATCACCACGGGGAGCCCCAGTGCTCTTGGTTGAGAAGAAGGATGGATTATTAAGAATGGTTTTTGATTATCGTGCATTGAATGAAGTGATGATCAAGAACAAGTACCCACTGTCGATGATCAATGATCTATTTGACCAGCTGCAAGGAGCTAAAGTATTCTCCAAGATCGATCTGCATTCAGGATACCACCAGTTGAAGATCCAAGAACATGATATACCTAAGACCGCCTTCACCACAAGGTATGGGCTATATGAGTATACGGTTATGTCCTTTGGATTGACTAACGCCCCTGCCTATTTTATGAGCATGATGAACAAGGTATTCATGGAGTTATTGGATAAGTTTGTTGTGGTGTTCATTGATGATATTTTGGTATACTCGAAGAATGAAGAGGAACACAAGGAGCATTCGCGTTTAGTTCTCGAGAAGCTCAAGGAACATCAGTTATATGCCAAGTTCAGCAAGTGTGAGTTTTGGTTGAAGGAAGTTGGATTTCTTGGACACGTTATATCAGGAGAAGGTATAGAAGTGGATCCTACCAAGGTTTAGTCAGTCACTGAGTAGTTGGTACCCACCTCAGTTGGAGAGATCCGTGGTTTTCTTGGACTTGCGGGATACTATCGGAGATTCATTGAGAATTTTTCCAAGATTGCAAAGCCTATGACGGCGTTGTTGAAGAAAGATACTAAGTTCAAATGGACAGAAGAATGTGAAGCAAGTTTCCAGAAGTTGAAGAAACATTTGGTTACAGCCTAATGCTGATTTTGCCAGATATACGCAAGGATTTCCAAGTGTATTGCGACACATCTCGCTTAGGACTTGGAGGAGTACTTATGCAAGATGGAAGAGTTGTTTCATATGCCTCACGAAAGCTTCGACCACATGAGTTGAATTATGCCACGCATGCTTTTGAGTTAGCAGCCGTAGTGCACGCGCTCAAGACCTGGAGACATTTTCTTATTGGAAACCATTGTGATGTGTACACGGATCATAACCGCTTAAAGTACATTTTCACGCAGAAGGAGCTAAACCTCAGGAAAAGGAGATGGTTGGAGCTCATAAAGCATTATGATATGAAGTTGCACTATCATCCAGGTAAGGCCAATGTCGTAGTAGACGCCTTGAGTCGGAAGAGTTACGCCAATACCCTCGTAAGCGGAGGATTGCCAAAGGAGTTAGCCGAGGATCTCAGGCAGCTTCGTTTGGAGATAGTCCCTAGAGGTTTTGTTGCAGCAATGGAGGTTCAGTCAACATTATTAGGAAAGATTCGAGAAGCTCAGAAGGATGACAAAGAAATTGCCGAGATAAAGGAGAGAATGAGCAAAGGAAAAGCCAAAGGTTTTCGGGAGGATGAGCACGACACCTTGTGGTTTGAGGACCGAGTTTATGTGCCCAATAATGCAGAGATCAGGAAGTTGATACTTCAGGAAGCTCATGGCTGGCCATACACGATACACCCCGAAAACACCAAGATGTATTTGGATTTGAAGGAGCGTTTCTGGTGGACTGGAATGAAGAAAGATATTGCCGAGTATGTGGCCGTATGTGATGTATGTTAGAAAGTGAAGGCAGAACATCAGAAGCCAGCAGGATTACTGCAGCCTATGCCGATACCCGAATGGAAGTGGGACAAGCTTGGCATGGATTTGATCACCGGATTGCCTAGGACCCGATCGGGATATGATTTTATTTGGGTAGTAGTGGATCGTTTGACCAAAGTTGCTCACTTTATCCCAGTGAAGACCACCTATAAAAGTGCAAAGTTGGCCAAGATATATATGACCAGGATCGTATGTCTGCATGGAGTTCTGAGGACCATCATATCAGATAGAGGAACGCAGTTTACGTCAAAATTTTGGCACCAGCTGCACCAGAGTTTGGGTACCAGGCTAGAGTTCAGTACAACTTTTCACCCGTAGACAGATGGACAGACCGAGAGAGTCAATCAGATTCTGGAGGACATGTTGAGAGCTTGTGCACTAGATTATGGATCTAGTTGGGACGACAATTTACCCTACACGGAATTCTCATACAACAATAGCTACTAGGCCAGTTTGAAGATGGCACCTTTCGAAGCTTTGTATGGAAGGAGGTCCAGGACACCGTTGATGTGGGATGAAGTTGGAGACCGTCAGTTGTTTGGACCGGATTTGATTAAAGAGTCAGAAGAGAAGGTTAAGCTGATTCGAGATAGACTGAATGTAGCTATGTCCAGGCAGAAGAGTTATGTAGACCCAAAATGCAAGGAGGTAGTCTATGAAATCAGAGACAGAGCATATCTTCGTGTGTCACCCCTGCGAGGAGTTAAATGCTTTGGAGTAAAGGGAAAGTTAGCCCCGAGATTTGTAGGACCATACCGAGTTTTGGAATGTATGGGAGAGGTGGCCTATAAGTTGGAGTTATCCGAAGGACTATCAGGAGTTCATGATGTGTTTCACGTTTCCCAGTTAAAGAAGTGCCATGCTTAAATGGCCGATATCCCTTTGAGAGATATAGTGCCCTTGGAAGCAATTCAGTTGGATAGTGATCTGACCTATCAGGAGAAACCCGTCAAGATTTTCGAGTTTTTTTTGAAAGATAGGGGTTTCCCCCCTGCCCCAACTTTTATTAAAAAGCAAAGGCAAAACCAACACAACAGGACAATGTACAATGCTCGGCAACAACCAAAGTAGCTGTCACAGAAGGACGAAGCAAAACTACCCCTATTACAAGGTAAAATAGATGAGTCCGGCCAGCGCCTGAAGCACCAAAAGCAGCGGATTAAGTTCAGGTTGTTCGGATAGATTCATATCTCCCAGGCTATTCTAATCAGTTCCCCTCTTCGCCAATCCAAAAGCCTTAAGCACCGGAGAAGAAGCGCACCCTGGGCGTCGAAGCACAAAATCTTCCATTGTCTCATCAGCCCTCCCACCAGGTCCATGATGCAGTGAATGCTTCGCCATTTTCGCCCCTGAAACACAAATTCATTGTGCAGAAGCCATAAGCCCCACAAGGTAGCAGAAGTAATAGTATTGATAGCTTCATTCTTCTTTTTCACTTTCCACAAGGTAGATAAGGACAAAAAGGAAGATGGAATAGGGATGTTCATCCCCTCAGCAATTGTAATCCAAATCTAACTGGCTACCACACATTCAAAAAATAGATGATTAATCGATTCATTTCCCCCACAGAAAACACAGGTAGGATCATCCACGTGTCTCCTCTTGGCCAGGTTATCTCTAGTCAAGCACTTGTTGTTATAGGCCAGCCAGAGAAAAACATGGATGTTAGGTGGAACTTTAATTTTCCAAATGGCCTCTTTAATATCAGAAGATATTCCACCAAAGTTAATCATTTGTAAAAAGATTTAACTGTATATATCCCAGAAATTTCAAGATTCCATCTAGGAGAATCTGGAACAGATCCAGGGATAAAAGCACTAACTATCTCACATAGCTCATGCCATTTTTCCATAATGCTATCATCTACACATCTCCAAAAAGTTAGCTGTAGAGTATTACCATCCCAAACCTGGGCCACAGTGGCATCTTGTTGTTGGCAAATGTCAAACAACTCCCAGAACCTGGTTTTAAGGGAGTATCCCCCAATCCAGGAATCATGCAAGAAGGCAATGTTTACCCCATTTCCAGGGATCCAACTAGTAAAAGTTTTGGCACCTTCCAGAGCCCAGGTTAGGCTCTTCCAAAAAGGAGAGCCTAACACAGGTTTCCCCCAGTGTAGATTGGGTTTATCAGTCGCATATTTGAAGTTAATGAATTTTTTCCAATCACTATCCCTACAATCATAGAATCTCCTTCCCCAAGAGGCAAGGAGGGCCATGTTATATTCTCTAAGATTAGGAACCCCTAGACCCCCAAATTCTTTTTTCTGAGCAATCAGCCCCCAACTAGCCAGATGGTATTTATGATTATCACTCATATTTGCCCCAAAAGAAATGAGACATCTGAGAGGTAATGGAATTAATGGCCCACTTAGGGAATTTCATGACAGACATCAGATAGGCAGGGATGCTAGCTAAACAAGTAGTTAACAGAATTAATTTGTGTCTGTAGGAAAGATGTTTACCCAGCCAACCAGCAATATTTTTGATAATCATATCAATAATATGCTGGATGTCCTCCCTCCTGAGTTTTTTTTATAATGAAGAGGCACTCCCAGATATTTAAATGGAAAATCTCCAAACTTACAACAGAAACTTGAGAAAAATTGTTGGACAACTCCAAAGGAACATTGATGGTATGCAGGTCACTTTTATTAAAGTAAATTTTCATACCCGAAAGGTTTTCAAAGCAGGTCAGGATCCATTTCAGGTTCTTGGCATAAGCCATGGAATCTTGCAAAAATAGGATAGTGTCATCAGCATACTGCAAGCTGATGACACCTCCAGGAATCACCTGGGGCAAGAGGCCAGCAATAAGGTCAGCTCTAGCAGCTTTGGATAGCATTTTAGTAAACACATCTACAACCAAGTTGAAAAGTAAAGGAGAGTGAGGATCACCCTATTTTAGCCCCTTCACAGCCACAAAATGTGGCCCATTGGTCTCATTGATCCTGACCCGAAAGGTCCCTTGATGTAGGGTACTAATGACCCAATTTACCCATTTAGTTCCAAAACCCCTAGAAAGGAGCATTTCTTTAATAAAATCCCAATTAACCCTATCATAGGCCTTTTCATAATCCCACTTAAGAATAAGTCCACTGCTCCCAGACATGTGAACCTCATGAATCACTTCATGAGCCATCACAACACTTTACAGAATAAACCTCCCCTTAATGAAGGCAGTCTGGTTAGATGAAATAAGTTTATCACACAAGGGAGCAACTCTAGTAGTCATAGCTTTAGAGAAAATCTTAACAGCACAGTTACTTAGGCTAATAGGCCTACATTTTTTCATTTCTCTAGCAAAAGGAGTTTTTGGAATAAGAGTAACCAAACCAAAATTAAGTCTAGAAATATATAGAGAACCAGCTTCAAAATCCCTGACCGTCCACCAAACCAAAATTAAGTCTAGAAATATATAGAGAACCAGCTTCAAAATCCCTGACCATCCACATGAAGTCCTCTTTTATGATGTCCCAAAATATTTGGTAGAATAAAAAGGAAAGACCATCAGGGCCAGGAGCCCCACAGGCATAAGAGCTCTTTATAGCTTGCTTAATTTCTTCTTCAGAAAAAGGTTTCTCTAAGTTAATTTAATCAATTTCAGAAACTTTCTCATCCTCTTCCCAAAAATCAGCCTCAAGATGGGTATTAGGTTTAGTCTCAAAAGCAAAAGGCTTCTTATAGAAGTCAGTAGACACTTTAAGTATGTCAGAAGTAGAGGTCACTACCCCATTGGGGCCATCCAATTCTGAAAGATGGTTTTTCCTGTGCCTATGATTTGCTAATTCTTGGAAATAGGCATTGTTCCTATCTCCTTGCAAGATCTTTGTATCTCTAGACCTCTGCCACAAAGAAGTTTCTTCTGTTTTCCAAATCTCTTCTAATTCCTTTTTAAGATTTCCTAATCTAGCAAAATCACTTGGGGAAAGGTTTTTTCCAAATTTCTTTTAAGATTTTCGAGTTTGCCAGCCGAGTTACACGCAGCAAGGTTATCAAGTTTTGAAAAGTTCAGTGGAGCCACCATACCAAGGATTAAGCCACCTGGGAAGAAGAAGATGATCTACGGAAAGACCACCCACACCTATTTTCTAGCCAACCCGAATCTCGAGGGCGAGATTCATCTTAAGGGGGGTAGGTTTGTCACATCCCAAATTTTCAATTTGAATGTTATAAATAGGTCATTCATGCATATCATATTTGATTGCATTTTGTTTTGCGATCCTAGAAAATCCTAAGCAACTCAAGGACCCACGCAGAGAGTTGGAGATTTCTTGATTTTCATATTTGAATTTTTTTCAAATATCGAAACAAGGATCATTTTGGTTTTAATTATTTTTCCCTTCAAAAATATTTCATATTAAAATATATGAGAGGAGATAATATGACTTCTCCAAAATAAAAGTAATATTGGAGGAAAAATGTTAAAATCAAATAAATAATTTTATTTGGATTTTATTTTGAATTAGGAAAATATGCGTTTTCCAAAATTGCATTAGAGGCCCAAATAAATGTTCACTTTGTCCGCAATATTATTAGAGGACCGTGAAAATTTATTTCAGGATTTTTCGACTCCTTTTAGTATTTCTTTTGTTAGTTTTTCCTCATCAGGATTATTTTTAAAAAAAGTCAACCGACCTATCAGGCCGTGCCCGAGCCGGACTCGTCCAAGCTGAGGCTTTATAAGCCTAAGCTCGAGGCGCCCCGAGGCCCAGCCGCCGCCGCCCCAAAACCTAACCCTAGCACCGCCCAGCCACCGCCGCAGCCGCCGCACGCTGCCTTAGGCGCCGCCGCCCTCTGGAGTTCGCACCGCCGATTTTCTTCGCCGTTTTTCGTTGGTTTTGTTTTCGGTAAAAACCCTTGATCGGTTTTATTTTTTTAGATTGGTTTTTGTTTGGTTTTCTTTGGTTTAGTTAAATAGCGTACATTCGTCCGAACGTTCGTTTTAACGAACGTTGTTCGTCGGTTAGCCGCAGATAGCAAACGTTCGTTCGTTAGCCTGTTCATCTCGTTTTATTTTCCAGGGTTTTTCCGCGATTATTTTCGATCACGATTTCTGCCCTGGTCTTCATTTTAGTTTATCTTTTCGCTCGTTTATCCAAATTAGGTGAAACAAGCGCCTAGATCTTCGTCTGGAAGCCCTCTTTCTGTTTAACCAACTTGAACAAGATTTTGGTACTGTAAAATTTGATTTAGTCTAGATTAGTAAATGGATCTTGTTTCTTTTGTAGTTTGAGTTTCGTTGCTCCGTTTGATTTGATTCTTTTTGGAAACCGGAGTTCTTCAGTTGAACTTTCTGGTTATATCTTCTTATTTGAGTTTTACCCGTGCATCTTTGCTTGAGTACTTATGTATGCTATTATTTGTTTGCGATAGAATTCCCAGAGTGCGAAGCGTGCTACTACGAGTGACTAGGTTTTGCAGATCGTCAGCAAGGCAAGTAACACATTGATCATACTCTTTTCATACCCAGTTTTCATGCATTAGTTACAATCCTCAAACACTTCATGATTAGGATGTGTTTAACTTGTGGGTATTGGGAAGTAGATGATGAGGTAGAACCTATTACCTGTTTTATTATCAAACCTTGGGAGTTACTTCTACGTTATGCTCATATTGCTATTCTATGCTCATAGACGTGGATTGGGTTTGAGTGTATCCATGATAGATGTGAGATTATTTATTTAATAGTTTAACTTAAGGTGGCAACTTTAATACACATCTGGGTGGATTGTTGGTTTAGGGCACCTGGGGTTATACCAGTGTTGTCCTAGGAGATCCCGGGGTTATACCGTGTGATCCTCGTATGGTCCACCACCCAGGATCAAAGGGATCATAAGATTATTCATGCTAGAAACTTCCATCTGCAACCACAAGCTATGATGGGCTCTAGCATAGTTGAGTATGTTGCATGACCTCTTCCCGTGGTAGGCTAGCAGATGTAGGGGATATAGGTTGGTATTGTCTACTCGGGGTTAGAGTTAATGCTTCTGAAAGACTGTGTCTCGATCATCCGTTTCACAAACACCATGTAGTGTGAGAAATCCAACGGAGGAGATCGAGTCTTGTGGGGAAAAGTGCGCTAACCTCTGCAAAGTGTACAAACTAATCATGGTTAGTCGTGTCCCCGGTTATGGACAACTTGAGTATCTGGTACTTGAATTATTGGTTTGATCTCATCACTCTAAATTGATTTGTTGGGTTTCTAATGTACACTTTCTAATTGGGGTTGAGATGGGGTTACCATTCTCAATGTTTCAACCACAATGATAGTTAAATAAAATATATTCCTTTGTTGTAGGGAAAAATTGGCTTTTCGCAAAAAAATTATAACCATAGAGCCCCCACCATCCATATATGCATATAGTGATAACATTTATCTATTCATTTCTCTACTGTGTTATATTGCCAGCATATTCCATGTGTTGACCCATTTTCGGGCTGCAACATATCATGTTGCAGACTTTTCAGACGAGGAGTAAGGTGCGCTAGGTCGTTTGTCATGCACTCAACTATGCCGCTGGAGTTGACGATCTCACTTTATCTTCCAAGCCTTCCACTGTTATCTTACTTAGATGGCCTTAAGCCATATTTATTGTTATAAGTTCTCTTCTGAGACATTCGATGATATAAGTGTGTGATTGCTACTCTATTATAAATCCTTCAAGTACTGTGTGTGTCAGCATTACCGATACAGGGATGACACTAAACACAGAGATGTGACCGTCTGAGGTCCGATCGCTACAATCTATGGACTGGTGCAAGCATCTCGGAGTTGGAATAAACGTTTTGATAGTGTGATCAAAGCATATGGTTTTATACAAACTTTTGGAGAAGCCTGTATTTACAAGAAAGTGAGTGGGAGCTCTGTAGCATTTCTAATATTATATGTGGATGACATATTGTTGATTGGAAATGATATAGACTTTCTGGATAGCATAAAAGGATACTTGAGTAAGAGTTTTTCAATGAAAGACCTCGGTGAAGTTGCTTATATACTGGGCATCAAGATCTATAGAGATAGATCAAGACGCCTAATTGGAATTTCACAAAGCACATACCTTGATAAAGTTTTGAAGAAGTTCAAAATGGATCAAGCAAAGAAAGGGTTCTTGCCTGTGTTACAAGGTGTGAAGTTGAGTCAGACTCAATGCCCGACCACTTCAGAAGATAGAGAGAAAATGAAAGATGTTCCCTATGCTTCAGCCATAGGCTCTATCATGTATGCAATGTTGTGTACCAGACCTGATGTGTGCCTTGCTATTAGTTTAGCAGGGAGGTACCAAAGTAATCCTGGAGTGGATCACTGGACAGCGGTCAAGAACATCCTGAAATACCTGAAAAGGACTAAGGATATGTTTCTCGTTTATGGAGGTGACAAAGAGCTCGTCGTAAATGGTTACGTCGATGCAAGTTTTGACACTGATCTGGATGACTCTAAGTCACAAACCGGATACATATTTATATTGAACGGTGGAGCTGTCAGTTGGTGCAGTTCTAAGCAAAGCGTCGTGGCGGGATCTACGTGTGAACCAGAGTACATAGCTGATTCGGTAGCAGCAAATGAAGGAGTCTAGATGAAGGAGTTCATATCCGATATAGGTGTCATACCTAGTGCATCGGGTCAAATGAAAATCTTTTGTGACAATACTGGTACAATTGCCTTGGCAAAGGAATCCAGATTTCACAAAAGAACCAAGCACATCAAGAGACACTTCAATTCCATCCGCGATCAAGTCAAGGAGGGAGACATAGAGATTTGCAAAATACATATGGATCTGAATGTTGCAGACCCGTTTACTACGCCTCTCTCACGAGCAAAACATGATCAACACCAAGACTCCATGGGTGTTAGAGTCATTACTGTGTAATCTAGATTATTGACTCTAGTGCAAGTGGGAGACTGAAGGAAATATGCCCTAGAGGCAATAATAAAGTTGTTATTTATATTTCCTTATATCATGATAAATGTTTATTATTCATGCTAGAATTGTATTGACCGGAAACTTAGTACATGTTTGAATACATAGACAAACAAAGTGTCACTAGTTTGCCTCTACTTGTCTAGCTTGTTAAATCAATGATGATTATGTTTCCTAACCATAGACATGAGTTGTCATTTGATTAACGGGATCACATCACTAGAGGATGATGTGATTGACTTGACCCATCCATTAGCTTAGCACGATGATCGTTTAGTTTATTACTATTGCTTTCTTCATGACTTATACATGTTCCTATGACTATGAGATTATGCAACTCCCGAGTACCGGAGGAACACTTTGTGTGCAACCAAACGTCACAACGTAACTGGGTGATTATAAAGGTGCTCTACAGGTGTCTCCAATGGTACTTGTTGAGTTGGCATAGATCGAGATTAGGATTTGTCACTCCGATTGTCGGAGAGGTATCTCTGGGCCCTCTCGGTAATGCACATCACAATAAGCCTTGCAAGCAATGTAGCTAATGAGTTAGTTACGTGATGTAGCATTACGGAACGAGTAAAGAGACTTGCCGGTAATGAGATTGAACTAGGTATTGAGATACCGACGATCGAATCTAGGGCAAGTAACATACCGATGACAAAGGGAACAACGTATGTTGTTATGCAGATAGTTAATACTTGAACATCACACAGTGTGCGGTACTAAAATAAGCAATGCACGAACATGCTTGATACATCAACCGTACAAAACATAGCCATTGCAACTGGTATTGGTAAGATTGAGTTGGTGATATCATACTTGGTAAGTCCTGGGGGTAGTCGCTGGGGCACTTCATCTGGGCAAGAGCCTTCCCCAAATCGGAGGCGGCAGAGGCGATGTGTTCCTCCGGGTCGACATGCACAATGGCCATCCCGCCATCAATCGCCATCAGCTCCTCGACCTCCATGTGATATGTGGTTGGGCTTGCATAGCAGTTCTCTGGAGGTAGGGGCGATGGGGATTTAGAGGCATGAGGATGTTTCACAAGCTCCATTTAAGCCATCAGGCCAGGGCCGTAATAGAGATCAGTGGGTTAACTGACTAGATCGATGATGCTCGGGCAGAACATAGATGTGGTTAAAGTTGTGGTTGAAGTGGTGGCGGTTTGAGCTGCCGGGAGGGGGGCAGGGGGAGATACTATGGAAATGTGATGGGTGGGGATGTGGTGGGAGGAATAAGTTCTGAAATCACGAACCTATTGAAAATTTCGCTGCGAAACTTGAAACTTGGGCGGGGGAAGCACACAACACAGACAAAGCGCGTAAAATACTCATGTGCAAGAAAAGAGAAAATTGGCTTATCCCATCTCCAAAAAAATCTACACGTGTAGTTGATTTTTTCGTTCAATGGTACGCTTGCTTTATTAGAAAACATCACACAACAGGTAACTGACTTATGGATCATTAACGAAAAAAACGCACATGGGTACATCATAGAAACCATGTGTTTTTTTATCTTCTAATAATTCTTATATCTATCAAGATCTATAGCCGCACCTGCAAATTTAAAAATGTCTTTCATTGCAGCATGGTTATTCAATGTACATGAATGAGGCAATGGTGACACTTGATGAACAATCATCGGTTTATGAAATGCAATCAAGTATCAACTTGCCTTGATCACATAGCCAGAATTGATCCTATGCAACAAAAGAGAAAATTGCTGCCATCCGCCGGCTCGGCTATTTATGCCGGGTGCGGCCAACTCGTGCTGCGAGATGGGACTAAAAACCAGCTACGACTAGCTCTAGTCTCCAGTGGCCGCGGGTGGCTGCGGGCATACGTTACGGGAGGATTTAGGGCCGGGGTATGGCTACAAAACTTTAGTGAACACATGCTAATCGACGCACAAAGCCCGGAAAGGATGCCCTTTGTGACACCCCAAGACCGTTGCGCTATGTATCTTCCATTTATTCGCTGTTGTTGCCTTGCCATTTGTTTGCGTGTTGCATCTTGCCATGTCATCATGTGCATTGCATCATCATGTTTTCAAAACTTGCATCCGTCCGGGTTCCCCCAGTTCCGTCCGTTGTCCGTTCTGAGCCCAGACACACTCGCACGCGCCCGCGGCATGTCCGAGATATTATTTTATAAATGGTTAGAAAATGTTCTCAGAATGGGTTGAAAGTTGGCATGTGGTTTCGTTATGTTGTTAGTAGGTCGCCTGCCAAGTTTCATCGCATTCGGAGTTCGTTTGATGCCCCAACGGATAACTATAGCGGCATTATAATCGGTCTAACGTCGGACGTTTCCGGTATCCGAAAACATGTGCCGGGCTTTCCCTCTCTTTCCTCCCTAGACCATCTACACAGTCCGCTACCAACCGCCAGGCCCCGAAACCCCTCCTTGCACAGTGCATCGAACCCCTCGAGTGCGCGTCTGAAAATTGTCCTGAACCCAACCCGGACAGTCGTCACCGTTGGGTCCGGATCATACCCAAACATCTACAAAACATCTCCTTTTTGTTAATTGGACTTCCTAACTTATATTTTTTTCTCGGTCGTCCGATTTTAATCGTAGGGACGAGATAGCCCTACCCTAATTGTAACACCCTGAGAATCTTGCTACAGTGATCTCCGCCTAATGGTGGCCATGTCATCGTGATTAGTATGCAACTTGCCACATGTCCAAAAATCAAAGTCAATTTCAAATTAAATATGCAAGTCAAATATTTATTTCTCCAAAGTATAAAACTAAAATGTTCAAATTTTAGTATAAATTCTCCTAATCTTTTAACATGTTGAACCAAGATCATTTGACTCACCAATTAACCCCTAGTAAAATATAAAGTGGTTAAAAAACAACAAATTACCCCTTTTCAAATAAACAAACATTTATGCATTTTCCCTTTTGACTTGAAACATTGCGGGCCTCTCCAAAATAATGACTAATATTTATGTAACAAGTTTCTTAGTCGACTAAATTTATTTGGTATGAATTCTAAATGCAAAACACTGAAGAAAATGTAAAGCAGAAAAGAAAAGGGGATAGAAAAGAGCACTGTTCACTTATGGCCCAATGCTACAGTCTAAAGTCCAGCCCACCTAAGGCCTTCTCCTATCTCTCAACAGAGGAGGAGGCAGGGACATGTGCGTGGCACACATCCATGGCTACCACGGCTTGATGGCCGCCACGCACACCACAGTACCGCCCCAGCCCTTTAAGAACGTCCCCTGGGAACCCTAGATCGAGCTCGTCTGATCCCCTCTCTTTCCCCATCGTGCCCCCTTTCCTTCCGCTCAAAAACGAGCTCGCGAGATCGCGATGTGGTTGCGTGTGTCATCGCCATAGCCGCGGCCTGCGTAGTCCCCGACATTGGAGGAGTTGTCCAGGCGGACCCCCGTCAACCACCGCGTCTTCTCTGAGTCCCCGTTCGTCGGGTGCAGCACCACAAAGATGGCATCGACCGGCTCCACCAACCTCGACCGCCGCCATCTCGCCATCGTCCCGCGAGCTCCGACCGTCCGCAACCCCCTCGAGCTCATCCACGACCTCCCTGTAGTGATCCCTCCTCTGGTTTCCCCTATTTCCCCCCATCGAACCATCGGCGTAGGCCGCCGTCACCGCCATGCCTGATGCCGTCGGAGCTTGTGCTCACCGCGTCGCTGTCCGCGCTCCCGCCCCCCTGACCACGTCCTCCACGCCCTTGGCCGCCTGCGCGTGCCCCCGCTCGCGCCCGCCGTACCCTGGCCGCGCCCCCACACGCGTGTGGCCGAGCCCCCCGCTCGCCTCCTGCTGTCGCTGCGCTGTTGCTGCCTGCTCTCGCCCCCGTGCGTTCGTTGCTCTACTGCGTTCTGCTACTGCGGATGCGTACTACTGCTAGCTAGTGCTGCTTAGGCGCTGCGCTGCTGGTTTGCCTGCTCCTGTTGCTCAACGCTGCTATGCTGCTGCTTGCGACTGGCCATGGCCAAGGCCATGGCCAAGTGTGCAGCGTGTGTGTGTAGTGTGTGTGTGTGCGCGTGAGTGTGTGTTCTGCATAGTGTGTGTGCGTGCAGTTAGCCATGGCCGTGTGCTCCTGTGTGTGTGTGTGCAGCATGCGTGTGGCCGGTTGGGCTATGCCCATTAGTGGCCATCCCTGGCTTAGATTAGTACTACTAGGTTTAATTAGTGTTAAGTTAGTCTAGTAGTAGATGACATGTAGGCCCTTTTAAATAAGTTGATTTGTTTAATTGTTTGGGTAAATAGTCTATGACATGTGGGCCACACCTGCCCTTTGACTAGTCAAAATTAACTTAGTCATTTTAGTTTAAGCTAAATATAATAATCCCAAGAATTCAATTAAACTTTAAAAATTAATATAAAATAATCCATAACTCGGATGAAAATACTTTAGACATGAAAGTTGCTCAGAACGACGAGACGAATCCGAATACGCAGTCTGTTCGTCCGCCACATGCACCTAGCATAGCAAACACGCAACCTTCCTCCTCCCATTCCTTTGTCTGAAAATGCCTAACTCCGCGAAACTTTCTCGGATGTTATCCCCCTTCGCTAGTATCGCGTAGCACCGCGTTAGAACACCCCTTGTACCGCTTGTTGTCTTGTCATGCATCTGTTTGCTTTGTATTTACTGTTTCTTCCCCCTCTTCTCTCCGGTAGACTCCGAGACTGATGCTGCTCCTGTGTTCGACTACGTCGACGACGACACTTCTTCTTTTTCAGCAAAGCTTCCAGGCAAGCAAACCCCCCTTAAGCATTCCGATATCGCCCATTTCTTTCCCTCTTATACTTGCATTAGAAACTGCTACTGCTTTATGTATGATCCTATTCTGATGCATAGCCTGTTTTTGTTACCTGCTTTCATACCTTACCTGCTTATCCTAAACTGCTTAGTATAGGTTGGTTAGAGATCCATCAGAGACCCCCCACCTTGTCCCAGTTGCCCCGCTTTATATTCGATGACTTGATCAACATGATCGACGTCCAGGCCCCGACACCGCACATCACTTTCCCCCTAGTTGTACGACTCTGCAGAGTTACTATCGAGTGCCGAGGGCGGAACCTCTTGCATCACTCCTGAGGAGATCTCTGTAGTGTAGCTATCCGGTCGGGGTCATCGAGGGTGATTTCCTCCTTAACCACTTCCGTTACGGCTCTATTGTGCAACCCCTCAAGTGTGAACCTCGAGGGTGGATCCTCTTACGTTCACCTTGATGATAACATCGACTGGAATTCACCGGGGGTGATTCCTCGGGTTTTCCCCTTGGTGTTAGACACACAGTTACTATGGTTACTATGACTTTACACTGAACCATGTTACTAAAGACGGGTAGGCCCTGAGGGGTACCCGCGCGAGCTTAATAGCGAGTGATGTGGAGTTGGGTTGACCTGGAAGGTGCCCGCGAGATACTTACGAGGCGTGGTCGGGCATTCTTAGCCCTTGCCGCAAGTACTAGAGACGGGGCGACGAGGTCACATCGATCGTGAGTCTCTGCTCGTTACCGCGCGTTCCAAATCCACTACGATTTGGATATTTGATCCGAGGGGCCTCTGGCCTGATAGCACTAACCATCACGTGGGCATAGTATGGGCGTTCTGCATCGTATACATCAGCCGAAGCTTAATAGATGTCAGCGACTAAGCGGCGCGCACCGGGTTGGACTGGAAAGCACCTACCTTGTTGAAGGAGGTAGCTAGGTCTGCTCACCGGCCGGGTACGCAACGTGCAGGAGTTTCCGGGGAGATGGCCCATGACCCCTGGGGGCATAGGTTTAGTCCGGCATGCTGGCCTCTCTATTGAGCCTAGGTCGGTTTGCGGCGTATTGTTTGGCCGAGGCCGGGTATGACCCAGGAAAATGTGTCCGGTCGGAGTTAATCGAGCGTGGTGGGTAAGTTGGTGCACCCCTGCAGGGAAGAAAACATCTATCGATAGCCTGTCCTACGGTAACGGACACTTGGAGTCGTATCCCGATTGATACAACTAGAACTGGATACTTGTGATGAGAAATGGATTGTGATGAGACTTGTATATGAGATGATAACTGGATAGTATGGCTCTGGGATTGCTTTCTCGCAGGGAGTCGAGAAAGGATCTCTGGCCGATGTTGATAACACTTCTACTACTTTACTTTATGCTACTCTACTCCCTCCTGTTGCTGCAAGATGGTGGTTTCCAGAAGATGCTAGTCTTCGATAGGACTAGGCCTTCTCTCTATCCTGGCATTTCTACAGCCCAGTCCACATATACAACCCATTCCTTTGATACAGATGCATACTTAGTTTAGATCTGATGTAAGTCTTGCGAGTACTTTGGATGAGTACTCACGGTTGCTTTGCTACTTCTCTTCCCCCATACCGATTGTTGTGACTAGATGACAGATCCCAGAAGCCAGACGACGCCACTGATGACTACTACTACCCGGAGGATGCCTACTACTACGTGAAGACCGCAGACGACTAGAAGTAATTAGGAGGCTCCAAGGCAGGAGGCCTTGCCTTTTTGATTGTTGATGCTTTTGAGCTAGCCTTTTAAGGCAAACTTGTCTAACTCATGTCTGTACTCAGATATTGTTGCTTCTGCTGACTCTTGTGTTCTAAAGCTTATGTATTCGAGTCCTCGAGGCCCCTGGCTTGTAATATAAAGCTTATATTATTTTAATTTGTGTCTAGAGTTGTGTTGTGATATCTTCCCGTGAGTCCTTGATCTTGATCGTATACATTTGCATGTATGATTAGTGTATGATTGAATCGAGGGCGTCACAAGTTGGTATCAGAGCCGACTGCCTGTAGGAACCCCCCTTTCCATCTCCTTGGCCGAAGTTGAGTTTAGTCTTTACAAAACTTTTACTAACATGGTTGTGTGGCTTACGGGCCCATGTTGCAATTGGGTGGTATTAGGATCTTTTATTCCTCGTCTATACTCTGGGACTCTGATCTCTCTTCTATTCGGGTTTAAAGGTTTTACTAACTCGAACATTAGGATCTCGTAATCACATCCACCCGGAGAGCCCCCTTATTTCAGATGATCGCCTGCTGCATCAGAAGATTTCGAAGATACTCTACGATATTCTCTCGAGACTTTGTGCCTGTTGCCTTTGCAATTCCCTACCAGCGAAATATCCTTATGGATAAATACACACACTTGACAATCTTACATTCTATCCCATTGATCTTGTTGTTACAAGATGCCCTGAACTGCTCTCCTTTTTCTGAGAATCCTTTGAGCTTACTGCCTTGCAGTTCCTTGTCATCTGAATACCCCTACGGATAACTTTGTGCACCTATCGAGTATCCGCTCATCCTCACTTGATTCATGTACTTCACAAAAGTCTTCGTAATACCATTCATTCTTGTGAAAATCCTCAACAGCCTATCGTTCTTGAATTTCTTGCTTGCTTGCATTATGGTTAGTACCATAAGTCTAGTAATCTTATTGTCAGCCTTTGTCATTATCATTTTGAGTCCATTGATACAATATGTTGCGAATGCTCGCAATCCTCAATCAGATCCTAGAATTCATCATTCCGGCTCAGACGTCATTTTAACATGTGCTGAATCTCGATCAATCAAATCGCCATCGATTGTACCCCTAAGGCTATTCTACCTATCCATCCCTACTTAGAGCATTGATTCTGATCCCTTGTCTTGGAATTCATAATTCCTTTGCAATTGAGCTTTGAGTTAGTCAGTTGTTTCTATAATCTGATCTCCTTGCATTCTTTCTTCCTCTGGTTGAATATTGATGCTCACATCGGATCCCTTGTGGACCACCAGACCCCCTTTTTTGGATTTTATCCGACAACGTCCTTCATATTCAATAAGCTTGTGAGCCTTTCCTCGGATACGTAATGCTTTTGGTAAATTGTATCCTCCGCTTTCACAAGCATGCTCTACTACCAAGCTTGTGTTATTATTCTTGAAATTTATGATATATGTTCCTAAGATGCCCCGATGGGTTGAACCTATGCCTTCCCTAATCTGTGTGAACTCGAAAGTTATGCGGATTATACCCTACTGGCTTTCGTCAGATAAAATTTCAATACTACAGCTTCACCAAGAGCAAGAAATACAATGAAAGGTTATGCATTGTAGAAGTGGGAGTCGACCCTGAACCTTGTGTTCATGCCCATGGACACGGTGTGGGACTTATCCTAAAAGCTTCTTGCAAGGATATTTAATCATCTGAATAATTCTTTCGGTGTCGTGAATTGGATCCCTTGTAGTTATGGTCCCGACCATATTTCCTCCTTGATCCCATTTACTGGGTAAGTTACAATTACTTATCCTCTGCAAATCATTTCCCCGTCCAACCTCTACTCCGATTTACCTTCTGGCATTACACCTAGTACTTGATACTGGGAAGCTTTATACCCCATCGCATCATTCCTAGCCTGATCGGCTATATTTTTATCATGTCAACTTTTTAACTGTGCTACCAAGTCCTTATGCCCGGAGCAACTTCCGATGATGAGCTAAGCTTACGTCGATCTTCCTCATCCTATCATTTCGCCTTGAACAACAAGCTTAATATCGAGCTTGTGTCGTACCCATGGTTCCAATAACCTTTCGCTTCATCATTCTTTTGACTGGATGTCATCGCCGATTGATTACATCTTCATGAAATCTCTCGACAAATGTGTCGTGATCATCATCAACATTCTGAGCTTTTCTAGGATATTAATCCAATTCATGAGGAGAAATACAATCCTTCCCCTCGATGATTTATGTTATCATCGAAAACATTCTTGCCTTCCCCAACACAAACTTGTTCATATAATTTTGGAAATACATCCTTTTTGGCATGTCGATGGATTGTGGTTGCTCCCGTCGGCCACACTCTTATCTTTTCCCTACTAGAATTGTATGACTTATTTTCTAAGTTGTTTCCGATGGATCGTCTGACATCTGCTTGTAACCATGTCATGCTATCTCGAAGCATGTCTGTGGTAATTCGATCTCCAATGAGAACATTTGAAGCACGATACTAAATTTTCTTTATCAATTATCGAAACACCGTTGTATGGGTAATGTCATGAAATTTTTCTCCTTACCTAAATGGTTGTATACTTCTATCCTGTCATGGATATCATGCTCTGCTTGTCCTTGGGAAGGATATACCCCCTGAAATATGTGTTTAAACACATTTCCTTTCCATTCTTCCGTTTAGTCTGATAATCACATTTTCCTTTCCATTGTTTTGTTTAACCTTCTTGAGGTTTATATGAATAAGCACTAATATTTCCCTGCTTATGTACACACCTCGATGTAAAACTCAGTCAGTAAGACCCTGTTACTATTGTTGATGACATTCCAGTAGCCACTGATGAACAAGAACTTTGCCTATTGGCCCGCCTCGTTCAACGAGTAGGAAAATACTTCTCTTTGTCCCTCGCCCTTGGTACCGATGTTGTTGCCGACATAACTGACAGGGTATTCCCTGACATGCCTCGTTATCATGACCATGCAAGATATCGCCGCCCCTCTTACCTTAACCCACATGGTGGGCTCATAACCCACAGTTTCATAGGACCGAAACCCGACTCTCTTGTACACCCCATGTTTCCATAGTTATTCCTCACGCGTGGCTTCGTATGTAAGTCACGAGCTACCTTTCAAGAGGTCATCAAATTCTGGTACCAGACACAATGCTTATTCCCATTGCTCTAAGCCCCTTTCACACTCCGTTTTAGGAATCGAACGATTGTCTATCTGCTTGAAACTTCTTATTGTGCCTTCTTATGTTGCTCTCGATGTTTTCTTAAGTTCAATTCGAGAGCTACTTCCTGTCACATTCACTAAACTATCTACCAGATAATCAACCTTATTAGGTTCGTTCTTCCGAATTTAACCCTTGTCCCTTCATGAGTATGGTGAAGATCCGGAAGGAAGAACGACAACTTCATCATGATGCATTGATGCAGAGAAATGAAGACACCAATGTAATGGATCGACCACTTCGAGAAGAGGAACCAAGACCGTGAAGATCTGTTAGAATTTCGTAACCACAACTTTCCCTCTTACTCCACCTCTTAAATCTCGGGAGAAAATTTCTTGTAGTGAAGGAGATTTGTAACACCCCGAGAATCTTGCTACAGTGATCTCCGCCTAATGGTGGCCATGTCATCGTGATTACTATGCAACTTGCCACATGTCCAAAAAACAAAGTCAATTTCAAATTAAATATGCAAGTCAAATATTTATTTCTCCAAAGTATAAAACTAAAATGTTCGAATTTTAGTATAAATTCTCCTAATCTTTTAACATGTTGAACCAAGATCATTTGACTCACCAATTAACCCCTAGTAAAATATAAAGTGGTTCAAAAACAACAAATTACCCCTTTTCAAATAAACAAACATTTATGTATTTTCCCTTTTGACTTGAAACATTGCGGGCCTCTCCAAAATAATGACTAATATTTATGTAACAAGTTTCTTAGTCGATTAAATTTATTTGGTATGAATTCTAAATGCAAAACACTGAAGAAAATGTAAAGCAGAAAAGAAAAGGGGATAGAAAAGAGCACCGTTCACTTATGGCCCAATGCTACAGTCTAAAGTCCAGCCCACCTAAGGCCTTCTCCTATCTCTCAACAGAGGAGGAGGCAGGGACATGTGCGTGGCACACATCCATGGCCACCACGGCTTTATGGCCGCCACGCACACCATAGTACCGCCCCAGCCCTTTAAGAACGTCCCCTGGGAACCCTAGATCGAGCTCGTCTGATCCCCTCTCTTTCCCCATCGTGCCCCCTTTCCTTCCGCTCAAAAACGAGCTCGCGGGATCGCGATGTGGTTGTGTGTGTCATCGCCGTAGCCGCGGCCTACGTAGTCCCCAGCGTTGGAGGAGTTGTCCAGGCGGACCCCCGTCGACCACCGCGTCTTCTCCGAGTCCCTGTTCGTCGGGTGCAGCACCACAAAGATGGCATCGACCGGCTCCACCAACCTCGACCGCCGCCATCTCGCCATCGTCCCGCGAGTTCCGACCATCCCCAAACCCTCGAGCTCATCCACGACCTCCCCGTAGTGAGCCCTCCTCTGGTTTCCCCTATTTTCTCCCATCGAACCACCAGCGTAGGCCGCCGTCACCGCCGTGCCTGATGCCGTCGGAGCTTGTGCTCACTGCGTCGTTGTCCACGCTCCTGCGCTACCACACACCCCTGACCACGTCCTCCACGCCCTTGGCCGCCTGCGCGTGCCCCCGCTCGCGCCCGCCATACCCTGGCCGCGCCCCCACACGCGTGTGGCCGAGCCCCCCGCTCGCCTCCTGCTGTCGCTACGCTGTTGCTGCCTGCTCTCGCCCCCGTGCATTTGTTGCTCTACTGCGTTCTGCTACTGCGGATGCGTACTACTGCTAGCTAGTCCTGCTTAGGCGCTGCGCTGCTGGTTTGCCTGCTCCTGCTGCTCAACGCTGCTATGCTGCTGCTTGTGACTGGCCATGGCCAAGGCCATGGCCAAGTGTGCAGCGTGTGTGTGTAGTGTGTGTGTGCGTGAGTGTGTGTTCTGCATAGTGTGTGTGCGTGCAGTTGGCCATGGCCGTGTGCTCCTGTGTGTGTGTGCAACATGCGTGTGGCCGGTTGGGCTATGCCCATTAGTGGCCGTCCCTGGCCTAGATTAGTACTACTAGGTTTAATTAGTGTTAAGTTAGTCTAGTAGTAGATGACATGTAGGCCCTTTTAAATAAGTTAGATATGTCTAATTGTTTGGGTAAATAGTCTATGACATGTGGGCCACACCTGCCCTTTGACTAGTCAAAATTAACTTAGTCATTTCGGTTTAAGCTAAATATAATAATCCCAAGAATTCAATTAAACTTTAAAAATTAATGTAAAATAATCCGTAACTCGGATGAAAATACTTTATGCATGAAAGTTGCTTAGAACGACGAGACGAATCCGAATACGCGGTCTGTTCGTCCGCCACATGCACCTAGCGTAGCAAACACGCAACCTTCCTCCTCCCATTCCTTTGTCCGAAAGTGCCTAACTCCGAGAAAACTTTCCCGGATGTTATCCCCCTTCGCCAGTATCGTGTAGCACCGCGTTAGAACACCCCTAGTACCGCTTGTTGTCTTGTCATGCATCTATTTGCTTTGTATTTATTGTTTCTTCCCCCTCTTCTCTCCGGTAGACTCCGAGACTGATGCTGCCCCTGTGTTCGACTACGTCGACGACGACACTTCTTCTTTTTCAGCAGAGCTTCCAGGCAAGCAAACCCCCCTTGAGCATTATGATATCGCCCATTTCTTTCCCTCTTATGCTTGCATTAGAAATTGCTACTGCTTTATGTATGATCCTATTCTGATGCATAGCCTGTTTTTGTTACCTGCTTTCATACCTTACCTGCTTATCTTAAACTGCTTAGTATAGGTTGGTTAGAGATCCATCAGAGACCCCCACCTTGTCCTAGTTGCCCCGCTTTATATTCGATGAATCGATCAACGTGATCAACGTCCAGGCCCCGACACCGCACATCACTTCCCCCCCTAGTTGTACGACTCTGCAGAGTTACTATCGAGTGCCGAGGGTGGAACCTCTTACATCACTCCTGAGGAGATCTCTGTAGTGTAGCTATCCGGTCGGGGTCATTGAGGATGATTTCCTCCTTAACCACTTCCGTTACGGCTCTATCGTGCAACCCCTCAAGTGTGAACCTCGAGGGTGGATCCTCTTACGTTCACCTTGATGATAACATCGAGTGGAATTCACCGGGGGTGATTCCTCGGGTTTTCCCCTTGGTGTTAGACACACAGTTACTATGGTTACTATGACTTTACACTGAACCATGTTACTAAAGACGGGTAGGCCCTGAGGGGTACCCGCGCGAGCTTAATAGCGAGTGATGTGGAGTTGGGTTGACCTGGAAGGTGCCCGCGAGATACTTACGAGGCGTGGCTGGGCATTCTTACCCCTTGCCGCAAGTACTCAAGACGAGGCGATGGGGTCACATCGATCGTGAGTCTCTGCTCGTTACCGTGCGTTCCTAATCCACTATGATTTGGATATTCGATCTGAGGGACCTCTGGCCTGATAGCACTAACCATCACGTGGGCATAGTATGGGCGTTCTGCGTCGTATACATCAGCCGAAGCTTAATAGATGTCAGCGACTGAGCGGCGCGCGCCGGGTTGGACTGGAAAGCACCTACCTTGTTGAAGGAGGTAGCTAGGTCTGCTCACCGGCCGCGTACGCAACGTGCAGGAGTTCCTGTGGAGATGGCCCATGACCCCTGAGGGCATAGGTTTAGTCCGGCGTGCTGGCCTCTCTATTAAGCCTAGATCGGGTTGCGGCGTATTGTTTGGCCGAGGCCGGGCATGACCTAGGAAAGTGTGTCCGACCGGAGTTAATCGAGCGTGGTGGGTAAGTTGGTGCACCCCTGCAGGGAAGAAAACATCTATCGATAGCCTGTCCTATGGTAACGGACACTTGGAGTTGTATCCTGATCGATACAACTAGAACTGGATACTTGTGATGAGACTTGTATATGAGATGATAACTGGATAGTATGGCTCTGGGATTGCTTTCTCGCAGGGAGTCGAGAAAGGATCTCTGGCCGAGGTTGATGACACTTCTACTACTTTACTTTATGCTACTCTACTCCCTCGTGTTGCTGCAAGATGGTGGTTTCCAGAAGATGCTAGTGTTCAATAGGACTAGGTCTTCTCTCTATTCTGGCATTTCTGCAGCCCAGTCCACATATACAACCCATTCCTTTGATACAGATGCATACTTAGTTTCGATCTTATGTAAGTCTTGCGAGTACTTCGGATGAGTACTCATGGTTGCTTTGCTACTTCTCTTCCCCCATACCGATTGTTGTGACCAGATGACGGATCCCGGAAGCCAGACGACGCCACTGATGACTACTACTACCCGGAGGATGCCTACTACTACGTGAAGACCGCAGACGACTAGGAGTAATTAGGAGGCTCCCAGGCAGGAGGCCTTGCCTTTTCGATCGTTGATGCTTTTGAGCTAGCCTTTTAAGGCAAACTTGTCTAACTCATGTCTGTACTCAGATATTGTTGCTTCCGCTGACTCTTGTGTTCTCAAGCTTATGTATTTGAGCCCTCGAGGCCCCTGGCTTGTAATATAAAGCTTATATTATTTTAATTTGTGTATAGAGTTGTGTTGTGATATGTTCCCGTGAGTCCTTGATCTTGATCGTATACATTTGCATGTATGATTAGTGTACGATTGAATCGAGGGCGTCACACTAATCCCTACCTATATATATAGTCAAACCTTGGTCTGAGCCGTCCCATCCATTCCATCCATCCCATCCGCCGCCACTAGCTCCACCTGGTCTCCCTTTTCCTCGGGGTCTTGCCCGATCCACCCAATCGATCCTGCCTTCTCCTCATTTTCCCCACCGAGCGAACCACCGCTCACCACCAGCCAGATCCATCTAATCACCAAGCGCCTCGCCTCCCTCGCTTTTGGATCGGCAGGAACCGCGTCTGGATCCCCTCCTCTCGAGCACTTCCATGGAGCCAAGCTCCCGTGCCTCCCGTTCGTCTTTCCCGAAGACCAACCGAGCCACCGGCGAGCAGCAGCGGCTCCCTCCTCCCTGACCGCAGATGTGCCACGACCGTTGCCGGCGAACCCAGCGACAATGTCGTCATTCCAACCCCTGCAACTCCCGTCAGTCGTCGTGTTCCTTCTCCGGTGCCTCATCCCCATCGGATTTGCTCGAGCTCGACACCCCTGCGCCTCAAGTTCCTTCCATCGGAGCAGCTAGTCTCCAGGTCGTCCTGATCCCTGCCATCTCCCCCCTCTCGCTTTCTCTGCTTCCGCTGGATGCCTCTCACCTCTCGGCCTCTCTCTCTAATTCAAGCAGGAGCAGGAGCCGTCTCGCCTCCCAGCTTGCCATCGCCGGGAACATATCCCTTCGTCCCGGATCCGTCCTGATCCGGCCGCCTCCAGCCGTCCCTGTTGCCAAGCGCCGCCGACGACCTTTCCTGCTTCGTGCTGAGAGCCGCGCCCCTGCTTCGCCCGAACAACTGCAGCCGCACGCCTCCTGCACGCACAACCCAGCTCCCTTGCTCGATCCGGTGCTCCATTGACCGCAAGCATTGGCTGGGTCATAGCCGCGCCAGGCCCAGCCAGCGCCAGGAGGGCCCAGCCTCCTCCGCGGCCTGCCCGCGTCGCCAACACCGACCTGGGCCTCAGCCCAGGGTGAGCTGCCCCCAAGCGCCCCCTCCTCTTGTTTTTTCACCTGTTGGGCCAACCAAATTCGGTCCGCGTATGTTTTTTTCTAGCGTCTATGAATTTGCTATTTTTCCCAGAGACAGCAGTTTTTGCAGAAAACCCCCTAGACTTCATGCATATAATATCTCACAAACCGTGCATCGGATTAAAACAAACTTTATATGTAAAATGCTTAGTTTTTTGTCTAGTTTCATAATATGCCACTTTCATCCATGTTTAAAATGTTTAAACTGCTATTTGCATGTATTTGCTCAAATGCCATGTTAAAATGCTTTAATTCATAACTAAATAACCATAGCTCCGATTTTAACAAACTTTATATGTAAATGGGGTAGAAAAATGCATAGATTAATATGGTGTACTTGCTTTGCATGCTTAACAACTCTAAAATATGCTTTAGGGCAGGACAGTACTAAACCTAAAATATTGCACATGAGGTTTTTTCGGACTTGTTGTTTGTTGTTCCGGCCTCATTTAAACTTGCCTAGATAGGTAGTTTTCATTTACTCCACCTCTCGCCATGGTAATCAACATTTAATATTGTTGAGTACATAAACGGGAGAGAACTAAATAAGTCATCTGGTGTTTCGTCAATACGCAACTCGTTGCATATTGAGTTCCACTTAATTTGTAGGTTTGCTTGTGCACTTTGCTATGCCATCCATGTATCATTAAACCGGACATGCGTCATACTTGGTTGTGCATCATGCCATGATTATGTGATGGTTGTTTACTATGTTGTTTGCTTCTTTCCGGGTTACTTATCGCGTTAGCTTCGGTTTTGTTCCGGAGTTGTGAGGATCTGTTCATCTACGTCCATTTGTCTTCTTCATGGACTCGTTCTTCTTCCTTGCGGGATCTCAGGCAAGATGACCATATCCTCGAAATCACTTCTATCTTTGCTTGCTAGTTGCTCGATCTATTGCTATGCCACGATACCTACCACTTGCTATATCATGCCTCCCATATTGCCATGTCAAGCCTTTAACCCACCTTTCCTAGCAAACCGTTGTTTGCCTATGTTACCGCTTTTGCTCAGCCCCTCTTATAGCGTTTCTAGTTGCAGGTGAAGATGGAGTTTGTTCCATGTCAGAACATGGATTTGTTGGGATAACACAATATCTCTTATTTATATTAATGCATCTATATACTTGGTAAAGGGTGGAAGGGTTGGCCTTATGCCTGGTGTTTTGTTCCACTCTTGCTGCCCTAGTTTCCATCATACCGGTGTTATGTTCCTTGATTTTGCGTTCCTTACACGGTTGGGTGTTATGGGAACCCCTTGACAGTTCGCTTTGAATAAAACTCCTCCAGCAAGGCCCAACCTTGGTTTTACCATTTGCCTCACCACCACCTACTTTTCCCTTGCGAGTCGCTCTCTCGAGGGTCATCTTTATTTTAACCCCCCTAGGCCAGTGCTTCTCTGTGTGTTGGTCCGAAACAGAGCCACTTGCAGCGCCACCTCATGGAAACTTGAGGGTTGGTTTTAGTTGTACGTAGTGTTCATCCGGTGTTTCCCTGAGAACGAAATATGTGCAGCTCCTATCGGGATGTCGGCGCATCGGGCGGTCTTGCTGGTCTTGTTTTACCATTGTCGAAATGTCTTGTAACCGGGATTCCGAGACTGATCGGGTCTTCTCGGGAGAAGGAATATCCTTCGTTGACCGTGAGAGCTTGTGATGGGCTAAGTTGGGACACCCCTGCAGGGTTTGAACTTTCGAAAGCCATGCCCGCGGTTATGGGCAGATGCAAATTTGTTAATATCCGGTTGTAGAGAACTTGACACTTAACTAAATCAAAATGCATCAACCGCGTGTGTAGCCGTGATGGTCTCTTTTCGGCGAGTCCGGGAAGTGAACACGGTTCTTGTGTTATGCTTGAACGTAAGTAGTTTCAGGATCACTTCTTGATCACTTCTAGTTTATGACCGTGCTTTGCTTCTCTTCTCGCTCTCATTTGCGTAAGTTAGCCACCATATATGCTTAGTGATTGCTGCAGCTCCACCTCACTACCTTTTCTTACCCCTTAAGCTTAAATAGTGTTGATCTCGCGGGTGTGAGATTGCTGAGTCCTTGTGACTCACAGATACTTCCAAACAGTTGCAGGTGCCGATGATACCAGTGCAGATGACGCAACCAAGCTCAAGTGGGAGCTCGATGAAGATCTTGATCATTGTCTTGTTTCATCTCCGGTTGATCAGTATTGGAGCCCAGTCGGGTCAATCGGGGATCTAGCATTTGGGGTGGTCTTTCTTTATTTTGGTTCCATAGTCGGACCTTGATTGTATTCTGGATGATGTAATGCTATATTTATGTATTGTGTGAAGTGGCGATTGTAAGCCAACCCTTTATCCCTTCTTATTCACTACATGGGATGTGTAAAGATTACCCCTCTTGCGACATGCCTACTATGCGGTTATGCCTCCAAGTCGTGCTCCGACATGTGGGAGATATAGCCGCATCATGGGTGTTACAAGTTGGTATCAGAGCCTTCCCCGACTTAGGAGCCCCCTGCGTGATCGAATCACTGGCATTGTTGAGTCTAGAAAAATGTTTTGAGTCTTATAGGAGTATATATATCGGAGAGTAGGATTATATTTACTCCTTAGTCCCTTCGTCCCTCTAGTGAGGCCTCCTGACGTAGAGTTTTGACTCTTCTCTCCTCAAATTTCACGATTTTTTTAGGATCACGCGGGTATCTTGGAATCGTTCCGATGGTTTTGTGACGAGAACATTGTTCTTGGTGCCTCCTGACATTTAGGGGTTGTGGCAGTGTCCCGGGGAGTTGAGCTCCGAGGTGTTGTCATCATAATTTTATCGTTGGAGTTCTGGAATACCTGAGTTCGCTGACATCAAAAATCTCTTTTATGAAGTTGTTGGTGAGATAACCTCGACGCCACCTAGTACTGGGGCGGGAGTTCGGGAGTATTGCCATAACTCGTATAACGGATGCTTTTCGAAGGTTGAGGTAAACGATTTCCGAAGGTTTCTTGGTTATGTGTTGAAGGATGGATACAGCTGGATGTAGGATTTGTTAGTTTTGGGTGAGATATTATGCTTCCCCTGTATCCCCAACACCTGATTGCATAACCAGAAAGTTTCAGAAGTTTATAAGTGGGAATTCAAGTAGCTCCTAGGATATCTTTCTGACATATGTATGATATGAAATTGGGGTTCGACGTCTAGTGGTCCGCCTATCCACGGTTGGTTTTACAATGGTCTCGTTGTGTCTTAAAGAGTCCTTGGCTATGCTGACTCGGGGACGCTTGGTATGTCATGTGCACTACCTTGTACATGATGGTGCTGTACAATCGAGCCCGTGTGGGCCCCACCACGAAAACTTCGGATGAAATCTCTATCATATGTTTGTTCCGGCTTTTTCTGCAAGCCAATCCTTTGTTTTTTTGTTTTGGTTTATGGTATTCGAGTTGCTTCAATGTCAAGTGTTGATTCCATATTTTTCTAAGCGGTATTCTCATACTCCTATGTGAATACCAATCATTCTTGATCATCAAGATTGTCATGTCAACTCTTTCCAACCAGTGTGTTTCTTTTCAAGTGGATCTGAACATTTCAACATCCGCAAGATCAACTCAAGTTTTTCACAGTGGTGTTTGTTTCATCCGTCCCAAGTTGTCTTTGTTTTTCCCGCCCTCCCACCCTTTTTCTTCAAGGGCTCAGATTTCTTAATCAAGTATCATTTTATTGATGGGAAGTCTCTTCATTCAGTTCCGTTAATGTTCTTATCCGGTGATTCTCAGGAAGATACTAAAGAAACTTCGAGTTTATTATTCTTCGTTCTATTTCTTCTCCGGTGGATTCAATTCAAGCTTTGTCGATCATATCCTTTTCCTCGTTTCAAATGTTTTCTCATGTCGGTGCACCTCTTAATCGTTCACCTCTCTCTATTCATTTGTTCCGGAGTGCGAAGGTATCTCAGAAGATGTTATCTCATTCAATCCGTTCAAGCTATTTCGAGGTTGTTATCTCATTCAATCCGTTCAAGCTATTTCGAGGTTGTTATCTCATTCAAGCCATTTGATTCAACCGGTGCAATCTCTCTCTTCAAATCGTTCAATGGTGTTTCTTTTGAGTGAGCCCTAACCCACATGTTTTTCCCAGGATCTTACCTGACTCTTCTAATTTTACCGGAGTTATTCTCAAATTCATTTCAAAGTTTGACGTAAGAATGAATTATCATCAATCATATGTATTTCTCCAAGATCTTTCAAATTCTTTCATCGTTGGTTCAACCTTTCTAATTTTTCATTCCAGAGCACCTCAAAAATTCATGGTGGTGTTTCTCATCATCATTCTCTGCATTTGAAGACCGAAGAAGAGTTCCTCTTAAATACTTATCCGTTCTCTTGAAGATTCTTGGTGCTAGCTTTACGCCATCCTCTCATAATTGTTTTCGTTTGTGAGAATTCTTTTCACCCACCCGGAGCAATTCAAGAGTCTTTTCAGTTTGATTCTCCGGAGCCCATCATCTCAGAATTATTCACTCAAATTTTCAGCTCTCATTCTCCAAATCTTACCGGTGCATCATTCAATTATTCTCTAATCAGTTCGCGATCTCTTCGTTCTCTTGCATCTTGATTCACCCCCCTTTACTTCGTATGTTTTCAATTCTTACGGTGGTCCATTCAATAATTCTATTTCGTTGTTTTTCTATCAGTTCATTCATTGTTTCCAAATCCTCCTGATGGTTCATAGAAGACCTTCCCAAGTTTGCACCATATCTATCTTAATCCGTTCTGCGAGAATAAGTAGTTTGTCAAATCCGTTGCTTGTCATCAATTTAAATTGGTGAAGGATACACATAACATAATTCTTATTCTTGCTTCATCCAAATGATGGATTCTTTCTTCCAGAGTTTGTTCACAATGAGTAAAATTCTCGGTTCAAGTGCTTCATAATTTTCCCGGAGTTCCAAGATCTCTCAACTATATCACCACGAAGATCCATCTAAATCATTGCAATGTTTCACCTTGTGTTTTCAACTTCTCTTTCTTTATATCATCCTTGTTTAGCAGAGTTCTTCATGGAGACTCTACACGGTGGTTCATCAAGGATTTAATTCCTTCTCGCAGTGTTGATTGAGATTCTTTTCAAAGGAGCTCAAGTATTCTTCATCTTCCATTCCGAAGTGAAATTCTTTCTATATTACCTTTTCAGGTGGTGTTATGTATTTCTTGACAATTTCCCTTCATGTTTCATGATTCACAAGTTTTCAAAGAGTGACATATTTAAATCCATCAATCTCTTCACTAGAGTTATCTTGGTATATATTTCACCTAAAGCCTTCCACTGGGAATGTTGCCATTATGGTGCTTATCTATGATCCAATTTCCCTGTATCTCTCGAGGGTCATCTTTATTTTAACCCCCCCCCCCGGGCCAGTGCTTCTCTAAGTGGTGGTCCAAAACAGAGCCACTTGCAGCGCCACTTCGGGGAAACTTGAGGGTTGGTTTTAGTTGTACATACTGTTCATCTGGTGTTGCCCTGAGAACAAGATATGTGCAGCTCCTATCGGGATGTCGGCGCATCGGGCGGTCTTGCTGGTCTTGTTTTACCATTGTCGAAATGTCTTGTAACTGGGATTCCGAGACTGATCAGGTCTTCTCGGGAGAAGGAATATCCTTCGTTGACCGTGAGAGCTTGTGATGGGCTAAGTTGGGACACCCCTGCAGGGTTTGAACTTTCGAAAGCCGTGCCCGCGGTTATGGGCAGATGGGAATTTGTTAATATCCGGTTGTAGAGAACTTGACACTTAACTAAATCAAAATGCATCAACCGCGTGTGTAGCCATGATGGTCTCTTTCCGGCGGAGTCCGGAAGTGAACATGGTTCTTGTGTTATGCTTGAACGTAAGTAGTTTCAGGATCACTTCTTGATCACTTCTAGTTTATGACCGTGCTTTGCTTCTCTTCTCGCTCTCATTTGCGTAAGTTAGCCACCATATATGCTTAGTGATTGCTGCAGCTCCACCTCACTACCTTTTCCTACCCCTTAAGCTTAAATAGTCTTGATCTCGCAGGTGTGAGATTGTTGAGTCCTCGTGACTCACATATACTTCCAAAAAGTTGCAGGTGTCGATGATACCAGTGCAGATGACGCAACCAAGATCAAGTGGGAGCTCGATGAAGATCTTGATCATTATCTTGTTTCGTCTCTGATTGATCAGTAGTGGAGCCCAGTCAGGTCGATCGGGGATCTAGCATTTGGGGTGGTCTTTCTTTATTTTGGTTCCGTAGTCATACCTTGATTGTATTCTGGATGATGTAATGCTATATTTATGTATTTTGTGAAGTGGCGATTGTAAGCCAACTCTTTATCCCTTCTTATTCAGTACGTGGGATGTGTAAAGATTACCCCTCTTGCGACATGCCTACTATGCGGTTATGCCTCTAAGTCGTGCTCCGACACGTGGGAGATATAGCCGCATCGTGGGTGTTACACCCTTATCGACATTGTATGTTTATAATAGATAGTACCAACTTAAAGTTCTAGTAGTAATTTGTTCTAAAACTAGTATGTAGTACTGGTAGATGCTCATAATTAATTATAGGAACTTAAGGGCGACACATGTACTAGCTATTTCTCACATGCTGGCATCAGGGCATGCTGGCCAGACGTCGTCGTTCTCCTTCCTGGCCTTGTCGGCGGCAGCCCACCGTGCTTGGTTCTCCGCCGAGCTCTCCTTAGCACGGTGTGCAGCCTCTTCTTTCTTGCGGCGGTGGGACTCCCTTTTCTTTACTGCTTTATGCATTTTCTGCTCCTTCTCAGCGGCTTTGGATGCCTCTTGATCCACCGCCCATTCAGCCATGTCAGCATCAAAGTCTGCCCACGTAGTTGTGCGGCTGCAGGTAGCGATGAATTCATCGCAGCGGGATGCCATCGCTTCCTTACCATTTCTGCAGTCGCGGGTGACGAGGAACTCGACACGGCGGGATGCCATCGCTTCCTTATGAGTTACTATGTGCGTGGTGCCATGAACTACACTTGGAGATAGATCTAGGGCGGAGTGGCCGGACAGCCGTACAGTGTGGTGGTTTTTAAGAGCTCAAGGACAAATGATGAAGGAAATTTGGCTTCCCTTATAATCTTGGTCATTCATTATCGCACACGGTTCATCTCCGTCGCCTTCAGAAATAGTGTGCGCTGAGACTATTGTGTGTTGCATTATGATTGGCTGGAAACCCAGCCACGCGGATCGTTGCGTGTGCACCGTAGGATCCACCGTGATCGAACGTCAATCCACGTCCCTCTCATCACACCCGTGCAACTTTAGCTGGATTGAATTTAACTGTGCTAAATGCCTAGAAAATGCACATAATCCCCTAAATATGGTAAATGAGCCCGGCAAAGTGCCAAATTTGAACACAGTGGATTGCAGGGTTTATGTTCATCGTAGAAAAAACTCAATGACAAAGGACGAAGGAAATTTGGATTCCCCTTCAATCTTGGCGACTTCCCTCTCGAAACCATGAAACTTCCTCGATGATGGTTCAATTTATGGAGGGCGTGCATGACGACATAAGCCAAACCTTCTCAAACTTTTACCAGGGCATAGTGAGGCCATACCATGGCACCATGCCAGGAGTCATTGTTTTAAAGCATGTATTTCATTTTTCTATAGTTGAAAAACCAATAAATGACACATTTGTGGTTGACTCTTGCCACACATATCCTTGAAATCCCTACCCATTCCTTGTAAAAGGCATGAGAATTTACTAAATGGCACGAGCATGCTTTTCTAGACCGTTCTTGTGCACCTTTTCATGCACTGATTGTTTGACTTTGAATTATGTGCATTAACGCCTAGAAAATGCACATAATCCCCTTAATATGGCAAATGAGCCTCGAAAAGTGCAAAATTTGAAGACGGTGATTTGCAGGGTGTATGTTCATCATCGAAAATAACTCAAGGACAAAGGATGAAGGAAAATTGGATTCCCCTTCAATCTTGGTGATTTCCCTCTCGAAACCATGAAATTTCCTCGATGGCATTTCAATTTATGAAGGGCGTGGATGATGACATAAGCCAAACTTTCTCAAATTTATACTAGGGCATGGTCAGGCAATACGATGGCACCATGCCAGGCATCATGGATTTCATTTTTTCTATAGTTGAAAAACCAATAAATGACGGATTTGTGTTTGACGCTTGCCACACATATCCTTGAAATCTTTGCCCATTCCTTGTAAAAGGCATGCGACTTTACTAAATAGCATGAGCATGGTTTTGGAGACCGTTCTAGTGCACCTTTTCATACATCGATTGTTTGAATATGAGTTATGTGCATTAACTCCTAGAAAACACACATAATCCCCTAAACATGGTAAATGAGCCCGGAAAAGTTCCAAATTTCAACATGGTGATTTGCAGGGTGTATGTTCATCGTAGAAAAAAACACAAGGACAAAGGATGAAGGAAATTTGGATTCCCCTCCAATCTCGGTGATTTCCCTCTCGAAACCATGAAACTTCCTCAGTGATGGTTCGATTTTATGTAGGGCGTGCATGACTACATAAGCCAAACATTCTGAAATTTTTACCAGGGCATGGTGAAGCCATACCATGGCACCATGCCAGGCGTCATGGTTTTCAAGCATGTATTTCATTTTTCTATATTTGAAAACCCGATGAATGACACGTTTGTGGTTGACGCTTGCCACACATATCCTTGAAATCTCTGCCCATTCCTTGTAAAAGTCATGAGAATTTACTAAATACCATGATCATGGTTTTCCAGACCGTTTTTTTGCACTTTTCATGCACCGATTTTTTAATTCTAAATTATGTTCATTAATGCCTAGAAGAAACATGTAATCACCTAAATATGGTAAACGAGCTTGGGAAAATGCCAAATTTGAACAAGTTGTGTTGGAGGCGGTATGTTGATGGTAGAAAAAAACTGAATGGCAAACTAGGAAGGAAATTTGGATTCCCCCTCAATCTCGGTGATTTATTGTCGCACACGATTCATCTCCGTCGCCTCTGCGAACCGTGTGCGTTCACTGTAACACCCCAAAATTTTAAACATGATTTGTTTATTAAAATTTTGCCAGGAAATTAAATTTTTCATTTTCTGGATTTTCTTTGATTTTAGAACCATTCTTTTATTTGATAATGTGGAGTTTTTACCCCAAGTGAAAACTTTCCAAATATATTGTTGGACTTGTTTATCTTCCCAAGACCATTTCTTTTGATGAGTGGAATTATTTTTGAATTTATTTTTCGCTAAATTTTATTTCCCTTAAAATGGTTTTTCATTAGTGTCAGAGCCTCTTTTGCACTGCAACCCTTTTATAAATTTATTTAAAATTCCAACCAAAATTTGGGGATGTCATGTGATGTTTTTAAATCACTTTTATGCAAAAATATCTTCTATTCATTGGAGATTTTGAGCTCTACACCAAACTTTTAAATCTGATCTAGTTGGTAATTTTGCACTACAACCTATTTAAATATTTCTTTAAAGCCTTCACCAAAATTAGGGGATGTTAGTAGGAGTATATTATTCAACTTTATGCAAAAACCCACTGATGTTCTTCGAAATTTTTGAGTAAATCATCCTCGTCTTCATTCTGGTTCAGCTTGGTGAATTGTACTGCATCTATATTTTCTATTGCTCTTTTTGCCATGGGATTTGCCCTGCTTGAAGTACACCCTACCAAACCCTTAAGTCCAGGAGGTTGGACCCACTGGAGCATTTTTGGTGCCATTTACCTTCTGTCCAGAGCTGAAGATTTGCAAAAACTTGCACTAGCAAGTTTCTGGTTTTGCCCATATGGCCTTGCCATCATCACCTACATCTAAAGGGACCCCAGTCTGGAGTTTGTGACCACCCCAAGAGATGCCTAGATGCCCTTGGCATTTCATCGAACAGGTTAGGAGCATGGCCAGTTTTGGCATGCTTTTAGACTTGCATTAGGAAGGTGCTCTAATGACCTTACGAGCATGTCTACTAGCTCCCTTATGATCAATAACCTAGTTCTGTTTAGTTGCAGAGGCATCAGAGAGGCCTAGGGCGCGTTGGCATAACGTCGAGCACCTGGCGTGCGTGCTCTAGGCGCGCCCAGAGCGCACGTTTTGCACGCGCGTGCACCGAGCCGCCTCGTCTTGCCCTTGGCCTTCGCGCGCCCGCAGAGCCACGCCCCGTTCCCGTCCACTCACCAGAACCCTCCAGGCCACCCTGGCGCCCTACATCGCCGCTGTCAGAGCCCCCTTGGTGGCACGCCGGAGTCCACATCACGCCCCTGTCATGGACGGTGCCGCCCGAGCATACGCGCACGCCAGCTCGCCCCCTTGAGCAGTGGGGAGCTCGTCGGGATGCGCCGACCAGCCCCAACCGCCTCCACGCCGCCCTGCTGCAACAGAACGACGGTTCACCGATCTTATCTCCGGCCGCCGCAGAACCGACCTAGCCGCGCTATAAGTAGGGGGCCCCGAGCTCATCCAAGCACTCAGGCAGCCTCAGGCCCTTCCCCTGGAGCCCCCACGACGAGCAATCGATGGAGGGAAGCTCTCTTCCTCGACTCCGGCCAGTTCGGTCGCTGCCATGCTCCGACTCCGTCCGTCACAACCAGGGCCTCCCCCGTCCATCCAACACCACCACCCGACTCCTCTCGACCGTGCGGAGCTGCCCAGCCCCTCAAACGCGGTCAAGAGCCACAGTAGTCCAAACCCCCAATCCCTCCCGAAGCCATCTCTGCCGCGAAGCTCACCGCCGGCGACTCCCTCCGTCCCCGCCGGCCAGTCGACCATCGGAAGGACCGCACTGAACCAGCGGATCCATCCCTGCCCTTGGAGTCCCGCGAGAAGCCAGCAATCGCCGGCGTTGATCGCCGGAGCCCTGCCTCTGCTCGGCCAGAGGAGGAAGGAGGTGCGGGCGACTGGTCAAACCTGACTATTGGGCCCAAGGAACCCACTGTCAGTGACCCAAGCCGGCCCACGTTGGTTTAAGTGGACGCGTAAACCCCGGAGTACGTATCCACTGCCTTGGAAACGTATTCTCCCCGTCACGTTTTCTTTTTCTGGTTTTATTTAAAAACAGAATATTGACTAAACTTTGACTGGCTATAACTTTTTAAATATAAGTCCAAATGACTTGATTCTTTTTCTGTTGTTCCCCAAATTTGGTCTAGTTTATTTTCATATTTATTTGAAAATTTTCCAAACAACTTTTTTGTACTGCTTTGAAACTACGTGTTGATTTCAAATTTTCTTAGATAGGATTTTTGGAAGAAGGAAGAACCTTTCAAAAGTTTTGGAATGCACCCTGCCTCTCCACAACTTGAAGGCAAGCATCCTGAACCCTGGCATAATATGTTGTGTGTTGTTTGACAACGGTTACACACCACCTTGACATGGAGCATTCGTTATTTTTTTGTGATGATATAATCATACGCATGGGTGCATAATGAAGATATCTTGCTGTTGGAAATGGATATGCTTGTGAAAGTAATCACCCTCATATACCTTTCATGCCTACCGGGAGGAAGCCGGGAAAGTCTCTGTCTTGGGTAGACACGAGCTTGTCTTCGGTCTTCGCCGAGACGGTTGTGTCCGGTACGGCATAGTGAGGCATGATGAGTGGTGATCTTGCCTATTGGTTGAAACGTATTTGTTATGCTAACCATGCAGGGAATACTTAAACCTCCTGAGTCGACCGTAGATCGAGTCTTGTTCCAGTAACCCCCATACCTGTTTCGTACTACCACTTGTCCCTGCCACAGGTAGGGTACGATTTAGTAAATTGTCAATCCCTCCCTAGCACACACCATACAGAGAGGCCATGGTGGAAGATACCGGAGGCATCCGGTAGGCATGCCACCTAGTCCGGGGGCATGGGTGTTTTTGGTTGTAGCCGAAGGGGTAGCTCCCCTAGTTTGCGCGCGGTATAAACTTTGTGATCCCATGCTAGTCGAGGTTGTAGCCTCCCCACTTAGAGTTTTGCTTAACGGGTGTCAAGGGTGATTCCAGACACTGGTGAGTTAGGCTGGTGTGTGCGGTCAGGTGTGTTTTCAACCAAAAGGCCGTAAACGGAATTAGTCCCGATGGACTAAAGGAACCCGTCACTCATGGGTAAAGAGTACACCCTCTGCAGAGATTATATCTATTCGAATAGCCGTGTCCATGGTTAAGGACTACAGTCTAGGATGGGTCAAGTGTCGGTCTTAGTGTCGGTCTTCAGAGGAAAAACTGCTAAACCGGAACATGGATCATGACTTGTGACTCATGATGATTATGATTATTATTACTATGGACTAACCATCTACATTATTTGAATTATTGAGTATCCCTGGGACGGTTCTACCTCCTGGATATACACCGTGATCATTCTTATATAAGCCCTTTATGTGGTGTCGCACAGACGCCTGACTGTGGCATGCTTGTCATTTATTTACTTATAAGCCCTTTATGCAGTGTCACTGAGACGCTCGACTGTGGCATGCTTATTATTTATTCACTTATAAGCCCTTTATGTGATGTCGCACAGACGCCCGACTGTGGCATGCTTGTTACTTATTTACCTTATAAGCCCTTTAGGTGGTGTAGCATAGACGCCCGATTGTGGCATGCTTGTTATTTAAATTACTATAAGCCCTTTATGTGGTGTCGCTCAGACGCCCGACTGAGACATGTTTTATATTATTGTTCTTTCGTGGTGTTGCTTCAGACACCCGATCGGTGCATTTTACTTCTATACTCGGACTGCTTATTCCTATTCTACATGGATAACCTACTTGCGTGCATCACGAAAATTTATTTTGTAACTAACCAAGTGATCATGGCATATTTCCGAGCATCATTAATATCTGTTATATTATACCTGTGTTCGTAATGTTTGCGAGTACATTGAAAGTACTCACTGGCTTGTCCCTGGCTATTGTCTTGGCCAGATTTCTTGCATGGAGAGAAGCGTCGCGATGACAGCCCCGGGACCTACGCAATGGTGATAACAGCCTCACGAAGATAGGAGTTACCCTGGTCAGCTGTTTCTGTGGGAAATGGAGTCCCATGGACACTGATGATCCTCAAACCGCTTCCGCCATCAACCATTAGAAACCATTTTGTTGTACTCATAGGCCAGAATGGTCTTGTACTACATATGATGTACTTTGCTTAGAGTTTCTGTATCAAGTTGGTGCCTCATCAGCTAACAGTAATCCTGGGGCTGGTGACCACAAGGGCCATTTTTTTGGGAAATTAATGTTCCGAAAAACCGGTCCTGACATTCACCCACAAATCCAATATGAAAAATAAAACCCTCACCCTCCTTCCCACTTCGTCCCAACCCACTCGTCGTGCAGTCCTCCGCAACTCTCCACCTCATCAACTTCTATCGTGATGGCCACCCTAACCTCGACGGCTATTGTCGGCAGGTGGAGGTCGCGCACCAAATGGCACGGGACTGATGAGGACATCAATACCATTGTTACACCCACAGCCCCTGCTGCTATACATACTGGACCAATTACTAGAGCTCCCGCCCGCCAATTGAATTATTAGGTACTTTCGTTTCTTGGTAACGATTCTAATATTCATGAGAATATGATGTTGCCTAAATTGGATACATTTGTTTTTCTTACAAATGAAGGGCCTGGTTTGGACAAAAAGATGAATCTTGGAGCAAGTTCAAGCATGGAGATGATGGCATGCGCAAGGGGATCAAGAAAGGAGTTACAAGTGATTTCAGGACTTTGAAGCCACCATAAGGAGTGCATGAAGCCTTGGATGAAATATACAAGATGCCACTTCATAAATTTCGTCCAGAAGCTATTCTAGGTGCTGCGTCACCTTATTATTGGGCCAGGCCCATGTTTTTTTTAAATACTTAAGTATAGGCTATTTTTAGAGTCTGTATGTGTGGGGAAACAAGAGTTAGGGTTGGTTTCGGACCCCTCCTCCAAGGGCCACGAAATTCCCCCCTCTTCCTCCATATATACAACCCTTAGGGCGTCGTTTAGACTTTGGGTTTTGTTTAGATTAAAGTTCGCCATAGCTGCAACTTCGCATACTTCATTTGTGTTCAACGACCGGACAAAGCCGTCACAGAACCCCACCTTTGATCAATAAAGCTTTCCTCTTATATTTGGAATATCCAGATTGTAATCTTAGTTTCTTGCTTGTTCTTCGTTTGCCTGCAGGAAATAGACCTTCGTGGTCAGGTTGATCGAGCTCCGGCGTGGTCAATAACCTCTCGGAGTTGGTTTAGCGATTGTTAAGGCGCGACGTCCTCGCACGTTCGTAGTCGGATCGTCAAAGTCGACTTCCTCCAAAACGATAGCCACCATCTCATCGAAAGACGGGACACCTTTGCCTCTATCAAGTGGTATCAGATTTTTGGGTTGGTCGGTGAGATTTTACAGTTTTTCGTAGTTTAGATAGAGTCTGTTCTTCATACCTACAGTCCACGAAAAAGCCAAAAAATTAGGGTTAGTACATCATATCCGAACCTGTCAGAGCCTTTGCATAGTCTTTTCAGTATTTTGCTTTGTTGAATTTGCGGTTGCATCGTCGTCTCTAGTTGGTGGTCTTAGAGTCTAGTCTTTTATAGTTTCGAGTTCTGGTCATAAGTTGTCACGCCGCCGCCACACCATCATCATCGCCCCTGCCATCTACCACCACCGCTTATCCTCCACCGATCCGTCTCCATATACCATCACCAATCTGTATCCATATACCACCACCAATCTGTATCCATATACCACCACCAATCCATATCCATATACCACCACCAATCCGTATCCATATACCACCACCGCTGCCATATCCTACCACCATATATCCACCACTAATCCGAGTTCCTTCCATATTAGGTTTGTTTTCGAGATCCATCTAATTTCCGTTTCGTGTTTCCTTGCCTGAGTAGGTTTCCGAAAAAAAAGTCTGGAGACCCCCGGGCAGTTTTTAGGCCAATATTTTTGCACGCAATTTTTTTCCTATCCTATTTTTAGGCTTTTCTAAGTCTTTTGAGCCAAGGGCCATCATAGTGATTTTTTGTCGCACTTTTTCGTCGTCGCTGCCCTGATTTCCGGAAAAAGTCAAAAAAATCCATGTCCATCCTATCAGTTTGACGAGGGAAGAGTTTTGAGACACTCGCCATTATAGTGATTTTTCACAAAAAAAGAGGAGCGCAAAAAAAGGAGCGCCAAAAAAAAAACAGAGCGAAAAAAAGTTCCAGAGTGTGCTTTTTCCCTTGTTTACGTGCAGCGTCGTGATTTTGTTAGTGTTCTAGGCTCGCGTCTCTAGCACGGTCTAGACTAGGACCAGCATAGTACCGTTGTTGAGCGTTTATTCAACTTTGCATCTCTGAATTGATTATTCCTGACCCTTTTTTCTACCATAATGTAAGCCTTCCCAGCTCCACATACATCTACGTCGTGCGTTTGACTCTCCCTGGTAATCGCTCTATCCAAGCTTTGAGAGTTTTGACTACGACGGTTGCCGATCACCACCTGCTGTTGGGTAAGAACTGGTAAGAATTTGAGATTTGCTTGATGGATTTGTGACACCCACTGTAACGCCCCGTGACCGATGCGTCAGGTGTCGTCCAGCTATTCGCTGTTGTTGCCATGTCATTCACTTGCGTGTTGCATCTTTTTCATGTCATCATGTGCATTGCATCATCATGTTTTCAAAACTTGCATTCGTCCGGGTTTTCCGAGTTCTCTCCGTTGTCCGTTCTGAGTCCAACCACAATTGCACGCGCCCGCGGCATGTCCAAAATATTATTTTATAAGTGGCCGGAAAATGTTCTCGGATTGGGTTGAAAGTTGGCAAGTGGTCTTGTTATAGTGTAGGTAGACCGCCTGCCAAGTTTCATTGCATTCGGAGTTTGTTTGATGCCCCAACGGATAACTATAGCGGCATTATAGCCGGTCTAACGTCGGACGTTTTCGGTCTCCGGAAACAGTCGCCGGGCCTCTCCTCTTCTCTCTTCTCAGACCTTTGCCTTTTGCACTACCTCTCACCGCCAGGACCTACCTAACCTCTCTCGTCAGCCCGTGGACCTCCTACCGCACGCGTTCGAAATCTGTCCCGGACCCGACCCGGACTGTCGCCACCGTTGTGTCCGGATCATCCCCAAACATCTACTAAACGTCACCGTTTTCGTATTTGGACTTCCTAGCTATTTTATTCGCGATCGTCCGATTGCGATTGGAGGGTCCTTTTAGCCCCTGACCAAAAACCCACTTACTATATATACGGACCCAACCCTAGAAACTAGGACATTTGTCCTCCCTACCCGCCGCCACCTACAGGCTCCCCCCTCCTAGGATCAGCCGCCGCCGCCATCTATCAAATCCATCCATCCACAGCGCCACCCTCCTCCTCGTTTTCAAAACCAGGCCAATCACCTCGCATTCAATCCACCCATCCCACTAACTGGAGCCTCTCCTATGCTCGATCCCGAGGGGTTCAGGAGTAGCTCGTCCCGCCGACCACCTGTGCCGTACCACCCCTCTCTTCCCTGCCTACCATTCCATCTTCCTGTTCTTCTCTCTCTCACATCCCCTCTCTGACCCATCGCAGGTTCGCCATGGGCGCCCGATGGAGCACTGCTGCAGGGAACCTCGTCGAAAACCATCGGATCCGGTGGGCCTCCGCTGCCCTTGACCGTTCCTGCCGGATTCCACCGGCTAGGCCCCGTCCCCGACCACCTTTGCCGTCACCTGCGCCCAGTTCCTCTCGCGCCGTCGACTTGCGACGCCCTGCCCACGCCAAGTCCCAGCGCCACTCCATCTGCATCGTGCTAGGTCGCTGCCGTCGTCCTGCTCCAAGGCCAAGCGCGGCCCGCTCGATCCTGTGCTTCGTGACCTGCTTCACCACCCCTTGGTCCAGATCCGCGCCAAGGCCCAGCTCGCCTTGATTCGTCTCCACGTGCAGACCAGCGCTGCGCCCTGCTTCCTCTGGATCGAAAGACAAGCGCCGCTCCAGTCGACATGTTGACCGCATCGCTCGCACGGGCCGGCCTCGCTTCGTGCCTCATCGCGCCCCGCCCGCGGCCCAGCAAGTCGCTGCGGCCCAACCTCTCCACCGAGTCAGGCCAAGGCCCATGGGTCAGGCTACCCCAGCGCCCCACCTTTCTTTTCCTGCTGCTGGGCCAATTCAGTTACAGCCCATCATGTTTTTTTCCTGTCCAGTGAATTTAGCTATTTCCCAGAGAGTGCAGTTTTACAGAAAAGCCCTCATCTTCATGCATTTAATAACTCACAAACGGTGCATCGGATTAAAAAGATCTATATATGTAAAATGCTTAAAATTGTGTTTAGTTTCATAATATGCTACTTTCATCTATGTTTGAAATGTTTAATATGTTGGTTGATTAAATTTACTCTTATGCCATGCTAAAATGGTTTATTTCATAACTTAATAACCGTAGCTCGGTTTTAAATAAATTATATATGTAAATGGGGTAGAAAAATGCCTAGTTCAACATGGTCTACTTGTTTTGCATGTTTAACAACTCTAAAATTGTGTTTAGGGCAGAACAGTACGTAACCTAATATATGCATATGAGGATTTTTCCGGACTTGTTGTTTTGTTGTTCCGGCCTCATTTAAACTTGCCTAGATAGGTAGTTTTCATTTGCTTCACCCTCTTGCCATGTTTAACAACATTTAATATTGTTGGGTACATAAACGAGAGAGAACTAAATAATTGATGTGGTGTTCCGTCAATATGCAACTCGTTGCATATTGAGCTCCACTTAATTTGTAGAATTTGCTTGTGCACTTTGCCATGCCATGCCTCATTAAACCGGACATGCATCATACTTGTTTGTGCATCGTGTCATGCTTATGTGGTGGTTCTTTACTATGTTGTTTTCTTCTTTCCGGTGTTGCTTCTTCGGGTTGGTTCCAATAACGTTGCATTTGTGAGGATCCATTCGACTACGTCTGTTTGTCTTCTTCATGGACTCATTCTTCTTCCTTGCGGGATTTCAGGCAAGATGACCATACCCTCGAAATCACTACTATCTTTGCTTTGCTAGATGCTTGCTCTTTTGCTATGCCTATGCTGCGATACCTACCACTTGCTTATCATGCCTCCTATATTGTTGAACCAAGCCTCTAACCCACCTTGTCCTAGCAAACCGTTGTTTGGCTATGTTACCGCTTTGCTCAGCCCCTCTTATAGCGTTGTTAGTTGCAGGTGAAGATTGAAGTTTGTTCCTTGTTGGAACATGGAGATGTTGTTCCTTGTTGGAACATGTTTACTTGTTGGGATATCACAATATATCTTATTTAATTAATGCATCTATATACTTGGTAAAGGGTGGAAGGCTCGGCCTTATGCCTGGTGTTTTGTTCCACTCTTGCCGCCCTAGTTTCCGTCAAATCGGTGTTATGTTCCCGGATTTTGCGTTCCTTACGCGGTTGGGTTATAATGGGAACCCCTTGACAATTCGCCTTGAATAAAACTCCTCCAGCAAGGCCCAACATTGGTTTTACCATTTGCCACCTAGCCTTTTCTTTCCCTTGAGTCGGCCGGCTCAAGGGTCATCTTATTTTAACCCCCCCCCCCGGGCCAGTGCTTCTCTAAGTGTTGGTCCAACTGAGCGATGTCCAAGGCTACTAGGGGCAACTCTGGGCTGGCCCACCGTACGTCTGGCTCATCCGGTGTGCCCTGAGAACGAGATATGTGCAGCTCCTATCGAGATTTGTCGGCACATCTGGGTGGCTTTGCTGGTCTTGTTTTACCATTGTCGAAATGTCTTGTAACCGGGATTCCGAGTCTGATCGGGTCTTCCCGCTAGAAGGAATATCTTTCATTGACCGTGAGAGCTTGTCATGGGCTAAGTTGGGACACCCCTGTAGGGATTTGAACTTTTGAAAGCCGTGCCCGCGGTTATGGGCAGATGGGAATTGTTAATGTCCGGTTGTAGAAAACCTGAAGTTGACCTTAATTAAAATGTATCAACCGCGTGTGTAACCGTGATGGTCTCTTTCCGGCGGAGTCTGGGAAGTGAACACGGTGTTAGAGTTATGCTTGACGTAGGTTGTTTTAGGATCACTTCTTGATCATAGTTTCTCGATCGTGCTTTGCCTTCTCTTCTCGCTCTCTTTTGCGTATGTTAGCCACCATATATGCTAGTCGCTTGCTGCAGCTCCACCTCATACCTTTACCTTACCCATAAGCTTAAATAGTCATGATCGCGAGGGTGCGAGATTGCTGAGTCCCTGTGGCTCATAGATACTTCCAAACCAGTTTGCAGGTGCCGATGAGACCATGCAGATGACTCAACCAAGCTCAGGAGGAGCTCGATGAAGATCTTGTCCTTTGTGTTGTTTTCGTTCTAGTTGATCAGTAGTGGAGCCCAGTTGGGGTCGATCGGGGACCATGTCGCATTTGGGGTTCTTCTTTTATTTTGGTTCCGTAGTCGGACCTTGATTCTACTTGTGTGATGTAATGCTTTATTCATGTATTTGTGTGAAGTGGCGGTTGTAAGCCAACTATGTATCTCTTTTCCCTTATGTATTACATGGCTTGTGTGAAGATTACCTCACTTGCGACATTGCTTTCAATGCGGTTATGCCTCTAAGTCGTGCTTCGACACGTGTGAGATATAGCCACATCGAGGGCATTACAAGTTGGTATCAGAGCCTTCCCCGACCTTAGGAGCCCCATTGCTTGATCGTTTTTAGCGGCCGAGTTGTGTCTAGAAAAATGTTTTGAGTCATTTAGGAATTATATATCGGAGAGTTTAGGAATTCTTTTTACTTCCTAGTCTCCTCATCGCTCTGGTAAGACATCCTGACGTAGAGTTTTGACTCTTCTTTTCTCAAATTTCACTAATTTTTTTTAGGATCACGCGGGTATCTTGGAATCGTTCTGATGGTTTTGTGACGAGAACATTGTCTTGGTGCCTCCTGTCAGGGGTTTTGTGGCAGTGTCCCGGGAAGTTGAGCTCCGAGGTGTTGTCGTCATAATTTTATCGTTGCAGTTCTGCAATACCTGAGTTTAGTTTGCCGACATCGAAAATCTCTTTTATGCAGTTGTTGGTGAGATAACCTCGACGCCACCCAGTACTGGGGCGGGAGTTCGGGAGTATTGCCATAACTCGTATAATGGATGCTTTTCGAAGGTTGAGGTAGATGATTTCCGAAGGTTTCTTGGTTATGTGTTGAAGGATGGATACAACTGGATGTAGGATTTGCTAGTTTGGGTGAGATATTATGCTTCCCCTGTATCCCCAACACCTGATTGCATAACCGGAAAGTTTCGGGAGTTTATAAGTGGGAATTCAAGTAGCTCTTAGGATATTTTTCTGACAGATGTATGATATGAAATTGGGGTTCGACGTCTAGTGGTCCGCCTATTCACGGTCAGTTTTACAGTGGTCTCGTTGTGTCTTAAAGAGTCCTTGGCTATGCCGACTCGGGGACGCTTCGTATGTCATGTGCACTGCCTTGTACATGATGGTGCTGTACGATCGAGCCCGTGTAGGCCCCACCACGAAAACTTCGGATGAAATCTCTATCATATGTTTGTTCCGGCTTATTTTGCAAGCCAATCCTTTGTTTTGTTTTGAGTTGTGGTATTCGAGTTGCTTCGAAGTCAAATGTTGATTCCATACCTTTTCCTAAGCGGTGTTCTCATACCTCGATGTGAACACTAATCCTTCTTGATCATCGAGTCTGTCTTGTCCATCCTTTTCAACCGGCATGTTTTCTCTTCAAGTGGATCCGATCATTTCAACATCCGCAAGATCAATTCTAAGTTTCTCAACGGTGTTCATTTCATCCATTCCAAATTGTCTTTGTTTTCCCGCCCTCCCTCCCTTTGTTTTTCTTCAAGGATTCAGAATTCTTAATCAAGTATCCATCTTATTGATGCGAGGCCTCTTCATTCCTTTTCCGTCAATGTTCTTACCTGATGGTTCTCATGAAGATGCTCTACTAGTTCAATATTCTCCATTCTTTTCTTCTCCGGTGGATTCAATTCAAGCTTTTGGTGTTGATCATATCCCTTAACTCGTTTCAAATGTTTTCCATGCCGGTGCACCTTATTATCATTCCACTTCTCGCTATTCTTTTGGTCTGGAGTGCTGAAGATATCTCGAAGATTCGTGTTTCCACTCTGCTTTCGTTCAAGCTCTTTAGAGGATGTTATCTCTTTTGAGCCATCTAATTCAACCGGTGCAATCTATCTTTTAAATCCTTCAACGATGTTTCTTTTGAGTGGGCCCTAACCCACAGGTCTTTTCCCAGGATCTTACCTGACTCTTCTTATTTTCTCGGAGCTATCCTCAAATTCTTTAAAGTTTCACATAAGAATGATTCTTCACCTGTCATATGTTTTTCTCCAATTTCTTTCAAATTCTTTTCATCTTTGCCTCAACCTCTCCTCTTTTAATCATTCCGGAGTGTCTCAACGATTCATGGTGGTGTTTCTCATCGTCATTCTCAGATTTTGAAGACCGAAGAAGAGTTTCTCTTAAATCTTGTTCCATTCTCTTCAAGATTCGCGATTCTAGCTTGTTGCCATCCTCTCATAATTATTTGCGATTGTGGAAATTATTTTCATCCTTCCAGAGCAATTCAAGAGTCTTTTCTGTTTGATTCTCCGAAGCCCATCATCTAAGATTTATTCATTCTCAGCTTTCAGCTATCATTCTCCAAATCTTACCGGTGCATTGTTCAAATATCCTCTAATCAGCTCATGATCTCTTCGTTCTCTTGTATCTAAATTCTTTCAAGCATCTTCGTTCATTTGCTAATTCTTCCCGGTGTTTCCTCATATTTTAATCGTTCTTTTTCAATTCTTACGGTGGTTCATTCAAGATCTCTGTTCCTTGGTTAGCATATCAATCCATTCGTGTTTTCAATCCTACCGATGGCTTGTTGAAGACCATCTCAAGTTTGCGCTATATCTCGCTTAATCCTTTCTACGGGAATAAGTAGTGTGATAAATCCGTTGATTGTCATCAATTTAATTGGTGAAGGATAAGCATGATGTAATTCTTATTCTTGTTTCATCGAGTAAACTCAATTTCTTATTCCGGAGGCTCATCAAATTCTCGGTTTCAATTGTTTCATCTTCTCTTTTTCCCGGAGTTCCAACATTTTACAACTATTTCACCACAGAGATTCATCTAAATCGGTACAAGGATTCACCTTGTGCATTCAACTTCCTTTTCCTTCTGTTTGATCGTCCTTTTGTTTAACGGAGTTCTTCATGAAGGTTCTACATGATGGTTCATAAATGATTTAATTTCTTCTCGAAGTGTTCATCAAGATTCTTTCAGAGGAACTCAAGCTTTCTTCATATTGTAATCCGGAGTGCAATTCTTTCACGCATATCTTTTGAGGTGGTGTTATGTCACTCTTGACAATTTCCCTTCGTGTTTCATGTTTCACATGTTTTCAAGAGTGAGGTATTTAAATCCATCATTTTCTCTTCGCTCAAGCCATCTTTCCAACCAATCTATCTCTTCCCTGGAGTTATCTTGGGTTATATTTCACCTTAAGCCTTCCCTAAGGATGGTTGCTATTATGGTGCTTATAAATGACCCAAGTTCTTCTTTTATCCTTTCGGCGAAATAAGCTTCTCGTCTCCCTATTGAGATCAATCCAATCTATTGTTTTCGTTAGTGGCATAATTTCACCTCATAGTTTTGAGATGTTTTCCATAAGCCCACTACAAACTTATTCTTTTCGTTGTTGGTTTTCCAACAACTCCGTGATAACCTTCTTGGAAGGGTGTTTCCCAAGCTCATTTGTGGCAGAAGTTGTCATTTTCTTCTCCACTCTGTTATTCCAATGATCTATTTTTTTTCTATTTTTCCTTCCGGAGGCATTGTGATGTTTCTCTCTGCACTCATCATCTTGAATTGTGAGGAACATGTTCTTTTCGTGCTTATCCATTTAACCGATGTGTCTTCTCCTCTTTTCAAGTTCTTCCCATTTTTATCAAGTTTCACTTCTCTTTTCTATCGGAGTGCTTCCTGCATCCATTCGGTCTTATCCCGTGCTTATTCTGTTTCAATCGGAGTGGTTACATGTCCTTCTAGTCACGGGAGCTCTTCATTCATGTCTGTGCAACCCCAAGGTTTTCACAATGTTCCTTGTTCCTCTTTCCTAACGGAGTATTTTCATCTTTGTTCATCTTCGTTGCATTCTTTCTTTCTTTCTATTTGTTCAACCTCTCAAGGTTCATGGTTTCACTCGTTTGTCAAAGAAGCAATTTGGTTTACCTCTTCTACTCCTCTTCCTTGTCCCTCCGGTGCCATCCCTAGGATCTCGGGTCGAGATCCTCTTGTAGTGGTGGAGTGTTGTAACGCCCCGTGACCAATGTGCCAGGTGTTGTCTAGTTATTCGCTGTTGTTGCCATGTCATTCGCTTGCGTGTTGCATCTTTTTCATGTCATCATGTGCATTGCATCATCATGTTTTCAAAACTTGCATTCGTCCGGGTTCTCCGAGTTCTCTCCGTTGTCCGTTCTGAGCCCAACCACACTTGCACGCGCCCGCGGCATGTCCAAAATATTATTTTATAAGTGGCCGGAAAATGTTCTCGGATTGGGTTGAAAGTTGGCAAGTGGTCTTGTTATAGTGTAGGTAGACCGCCTGCCAAGTTTCATCGCATTCGGAGTTCGTTTGATGCCCCAACGGATAACTATAGCGGCATTATAGCCGGTCTAACGTCGGACGTTTTCGGTCTCCGGAAACAGTCGCCGGGCCTCTCCTCTTCTCTCTTCTCAGACCTTTGCCTTCTGCACTACCTCTTACCGCCAGGCCCAACCTAACCTCTCTCGTCAGCCTGCGGACCTCCTACCGCGCGCGTCCGAAATCTGTCCCGGACCCGACCCGGACTGTCGCCACCATTGTGTCCGGATCATCCCCAAACATCTACTAAACGTCACCGTTTTCGTATTTGGACTTCCTAGCTATTTTATTCACGATCGTCCGATTGCGATCGGAGGGTCCTTTTAGCCCCTGACCAAAAACCCACTTACTATATATACGGACCCAACCCTACAAACTAGGACATTTGTCCTTCCTACCCGCCGCCACCTACAGGCTCCCCCCTCCTAGGATCAGCCGCCGCCGCCATCTATCAAATCCATCCATCCACAGCGCCACCCTCCTCCTCGTTTTCAAAACCAGGCCAATCACCTCGCATTCGATCCACCCATCCCACTAACCGGAGCCTCTCCTATGCTCGATCCCGAGGGGTTCAGGAGCAGCTCGTCCCGCCGACCACCTGTGCCGTACCACCCCTCTCTTCCCTGCCTCCCATTCCATCTTCCTGTTCTTCTCTCTCTCACCTCCCCTCTCTGACCCATCGCAGGTTCGCCATGGGCGCCCGATGGAGCACTGCTGCAGGGAACCTCGTCGAAAACCACCGGATCCGGCGGGCCTCCGCTGCCCTTGACTGTTCCTGCCGGATTCCACCGGCTGGGCCCCGTCCCCGACCACCTGTGCCATCGCCTACGCCCGGTTCCTCTCACGCCATTGCCTTGCGACGCCCTGCCCACGCCAAGTCCCAGCGCCACTCCATCTGCATCGCGCTAGGTCGCTGTCGTCGTCCTGCTCCAAGGCCAAGCGCGGCCCGCTCGATCCTCTGCTTTGTGACCTGCTTCACCTCCCCTTGGTCCAGATCCGCGCCAAGGCCCAACTCGCCTTGATTCGTCTCCACGCGCAGACCAGCGCCACGCCCTGCTTCCTCTGGATCGAAAGACAAGCGCCACTCCAGTCGACGCGTTGACCGCATCGCTCGCACGGGCCGGCCTCGCTTCGTGCCGTCGCGCCCCGCCCGCGGCCCAGCAAGTCGCTGCGTCCCAGCCTCTCCACCGAGTCGGGCCAAGGCCCATGGGTCAGGCTACCCCAGCGCCCACCTTTCTTTTCCTGCGTGCTGGGCCAAATTCAGTTTACAGCCCATCATGTTTATTTTCCTGTCAAGTCGAATTTAGCTATTCCCAGAGGAAGTGCAGTTTTACAGAAAAGCCCTCATCTTCATGCATTTTTGAATAACTCACAAACGGAATGCATCGGATAAAAGATCTATATATGTAAAATGCTTTAAAATTGTGTTTAGTCTTCATAATTAATGCTACTTTCATCTATGTTTGAAATGTTTAAAAATGTGTTTGATTTAAATTTACTCTTATGCCATGCTAAAATGGGTTTGATTTCATAACTTTAATAACCGTAGCTCGGGTGTTTAAAAATAAATTATTATATGTAAATGGGGTAGTCAAAATGCCCTAGTTCAACATTGGGATCTACTGTTTTGCATGTTTAACCAACTCTAAAAAATTTGTGTTTAGGGCAGAGGAACAGTACCAAACCTAATTATATGCATATGAGGATTTTTCCGGGACTGTTGTTTTGTTGTTCCGGCCTCATTTAAACTTGCCTAGATAGGTAGTTTTCATTTGCTTCACCCTCTTGCCATGTTTAACAACATTTAATATTGTTGGGTACATAAACGAGAGAGAACTAAATAATTCATGTGGTGTTCCGTCAATATGCAACTCGTTGCATATTGAGCTCCACTTAATTTGTAGGATTGTCTTGTGCACTTTGCCATGCCATGCCTCATTAAACCGGACATGCATCATACTTGTTTGCGCATCGTGCCATGCTTATGTGTGGTTGTTTACTATGTTGTTTGCTTCTTTCCGGTGTTGCTTCTTCGGGTTGGTTCCGGTAACGTGCGTTTGTGAGGATCCGTTCGACTACGTCCGTTTGTCTTCTTCATGGACTCGTTCTTCTTCCTTGCGGGATTTCAGGCAAGATGACCATACCCTCGAAATCACTTCTATCTTTGCTTGCTAGATTGCTCGCTCTTTTGCTATGCCTATGCTGCGATACCTACCACTTGCTTATCATGCCTCCTATATTGTTGAACCAAGCCTCTAACCCACCTTGTCCTAGCAAACCGTTGTTTGGCTATGTTACCGCTTTGCTCAGCCCCTCTTATAGCGTTGTTAGTTGCAGGTGAAGATTGAAGTTTGTTCCTTGTTGGAACATGGAGATGTTTTCCTTGTTGGAACATGTTTACTTGTTGGGATATCACAATATATCTTATTTAATTAATGCATCTATATACTTGGTAAAGGGTGGAAGGCTCGGCCTTATTCCTGGTGTTTTGTTCCACTCTTTCCGCCCTAGTTTCCGTCAAATCGGTGTTATGTTCCCGGATTTTACATTCCTTACGCGGTTGGGTTATAATGGGAACCCCTTGACAAGTTCGCCTTGAATAAAACTCCTCCAGCAAGGCCCAACATTGGTTTTACCATTTGCCACCTAGCCTTTTCTTTCCCTTGAGTCGGCCAGCTCAAGGGTCATCTTATTTTAACCCCCCCGGGCCAGTGCTTCTCTAAGTGTTGGTCCAACTGAGCGATGTCCGAGGCTACCAGGGGCAACTCTGGGCTTGCCCACCCGACGTCTGGCTCACCCGGTGTGCCCTGAGAACGAGATATGTGCAGCTCCTATCGGGATTTGTCGGCACATCTGGGTGGCTTTGCTGGTCTTGTTTTACCATTGTGGAAATGTCTTGTAACCGGGATTCCGAGTCTGATCGGGTCTTCCCGCTAGAAGGAATATCCTTCGTTGACCGTGAGAGCTTGTCATGGGCTAAGTTGGGACACCCCTGCAGGGATTTGAACTTTCGAAAGCCGTGCCCGCGGTTATGGGCAGATGGGAATTTGTTAATGTCCGGTTGTAGAAAACCTGAAGTTGACCTTAATTAAAATGTATCAACCGCGTGTGTAACCGTGATGGTCTCTTTCCGGCGGAGTCCGGGAAGTGAAGACGGTGTTAGAGTTATGCTTGACGTAGGTTGTTTTAGGATCACTTCTTGATCATAGTTTCTCGATCGTGCTTTGCCTTCTCTTCTCGCTCTCTTTTGCGTATGTTAGCCACCATATATGCTAGTCGCTTGCTGCAGCTCCACCTCATACCTTTACCTTATCCGTAAGCTTAAATAGTCGTGATCGCGAGGGTGCGAGATTGCTGAGTCCCTGTGGCTCACAGATACTTCCAAACTAGTTTGCAGGTGCCGATGAGACCGTGCAGATGACTCAACCAAGCTCAGGAGGAGCTCGATGAAGATCTTGTCCTTTGTGTTGTTTTCGTTCTAGTTGATCAGTAGTGGAGCCCACTTGGGGTCGATCGGGGACCGTGACACATTTGGGGTTCTTCTTTTATTTTGGTTCCGTAGTCGGACCTTGATTCTATTTGTGTGATGTAATGCTTTATTCATGTATTTGTGTGAAGTGGTGGTTGTAAGCCAACTATGTATCTCTTTTCCCTTATGTATTACATGGGTTGTGTGAATATTACCTCACTTGCGACATTGCTTTCAATGCGGTTATGCCTCTAAGTCGTGCTTCGACACGTGTGAGATATAGCCGCATCGAGGGCGTTACACCCACCACCATCACAAGCCGACGAGACTGACTGGGAGAACATGACGAATAAGGAGTTGCATGATAAATTTCAGCAAATGATGAGTGGACAGGTGCAAGATGTGCTAAATAGATTTGAAGAGGTCATGGAGAAGATAGATGGCATGGAGAAGACGTTCGAAACAAAGCTCGATAACAAGTTTAATGAATTTCTCGCGCGTGTTCCACCACCACCACCGGCTGCACCTAATGCACCTCTACAACAACAACAACAACAACAACAACAACAACAACGTCGCCTTCCAAATCAAGTGAGATGAGCATAGCACGTTCCCATTGATCCTGGGCAAAATTCTGGTGCCGCTGTTGATGCTTCTGTAGCTCCTGCTGCTACTGCAGAGGTGGAGGACCATTACGAGGATGAGGTTGATCAAAATCAGAACTACGTGCAACCGCCAGCACCACCACCACTAGGTCGCCCTCAGGTATATGATCGCAACGGTAGGGATGCACCACCACTTGAGGTACGAGATCATGACCTTCTTCCTAAACTGAAGTTGAATATTCCACCATTTGAGGGTAGATATGTTCCTGATATATATCTTACTTGGGAGTTAGAAACTGAACAATGTTTTACATGTTTACAATATCCCGAGGAGAGACGTGTTCCTACTGCTGTTTGTGATTTCACTAGTTTTGCATATGTTTGGTGGTCTAAACATTGTAGATTATATCCTATTCCAGCTACTTGGGCTGCTTTGAAAACTGCTATGCGTACTCGTTAGGTTTCACCATATTATCAACATGAATTACTTCAAAATTGCAGCATTTAAGACAAGGAAAAAATCTGAAGAAGAATATTATCAGGAATTACAAACTGGCATGATTAGATGTGGTATTGTTGAGGAGAATGGCTACACTTGCATGTTTTATGGGTGGATTAAACAAAGAGATTCAGACCATTCTAGAGTATAAGGAGTATACTATATCACTTGTTTATTCCATCTTGCTTGTAAACTGAACGTGAAGTGTAGGATCGACAGGCATTGCGCGAACTAACTTTTCTACAGGTCGATCTTCATCATGGACAACACGTGCATCTCTACTGCCACTGGCCAGCACCTCCATCAGGTGCCACCTCAGCCGTATACAGAAAGCAAGCACAACCACCACTATCTGCCAAGAGCACACCGCTGGGCCTGCAATAGCTTTCTTCTTCCATGGCATCAACAGGGCACACAAGGATATTATTTGTCGTCATTGTAAGGGAAGAGGACATTTTGCGAGAGAATGCAAATCTTCAGTGTTGATGATTGTTACTGAGGATGGTGGTATGAGTCCGCTAATGACTGTGATGAGGAGACTTGGGCTCTTATTACCATGAAGAACACGGTGGAGATGATTTGATCATGAGACAAAATACATGGCTGCTGAAGATGCTGACAGGTATGAATGTTTAAGTTGCTCAACGTGTTAGGTTACACAAGCTGAGCAAAATCAGAGGCATATTTGTTCCATACAAAGGGAGTTGTGAAGGAACATTCTGTTTGCTGTCATCATGATGGAGGAGCTGCAATAATTGGCTAGCATGGATGGTCAGAAGCTATCTTCACCACAAGACCACATCCACATCCTTACTCATCCAATGGTTCAACAACACGGCAAGGTAAGCTAACACCGTACTGTTCTTGTGCATTTTAGTATCTCTACATATGCTGATTATGTTGATTGTGATGTGGTACCATGGCAAGCATGTTCCTTATACTTGGTAGACCATGGCAATTTGATAAAATTCTGTACACCATGGTAGAACATCAGTATACTCTTGTTCATAAGGATAAAATATTACTTTGCTTCCTATGACTCCTGATTCCATTTGAAGATGATATTAATAGAGCTAATAAAGCAAAACAGGAGAAAATAAGAGTGAAAATCAGATTGTGGCAAAAGAATTTGAGCAACAAATGAAGCCTAATAATAAATCATCTAGTGTTCTTCTAAAATTAAATTGAAAAGTGCATGTTTACTTGCCACCAAATCTGATATTGATGATCTACATTTTAGCAAATCTAGTTGCTATGATTTTGTGTGCAAAGAGGCATTATTTTCATTCGAGGACATGCCTTCCACTTTGCCTCTGCTGTCACTAACATTTTGCAGGAGTTCGCTGACGTCTTTCCACAAGACGTGCCACCGGGATTACACCTATTCGAGGGGTTGAGCATCAAATTGACTTAATTCCCGGTGCATCATTACCCAACCGTTCACCATACCGTACCAATCCAGAGGAGACAAAGGATATTATACGTCAAGTATAGGAGCTTCTCAACAAAGGTTACATACGCCAATCTCTTAGTCCTTGTGTTGTTCCTATTATACTAGTGCCTAAAAAGGATGGTACGTCGGTATGTGCGTTGATTGTAGAGGCATTAATAATATTACTTTTCGTTATCATCATCTATTCCTAGGCTAGATGATATGCTTTATGAGTTGATGGCTCTACAATGTTCTCCAAAGTTGATTTGCGTTGTGGGATACCATCAAATTCGTATGAAATTGGAGATGAATGGAAAAACATTTAAAACTAAGTTTGGATTATATGAGTGGTTAGTCATGCTTTTGGTAACTAATGCACCTAGTACTTTCATGAGATTATGAACCGAAGTTTCGTGCTTTCATTGGACGATTTGTGGTAGTTTACTTTGATGACATATTGATTTATAGCAAATCTTTGGAGGAACATTTGGAAACATTTACGTGCTGTTTTTTTATTGCACTACGTGATGCATGTTTGTCTGGTAACCTTGGAAAGTGCACCTTTTGCACCAACCGAGTATCTGTCCTTGGCTATGTTGTACTCACAGGGATTGAAGTTGATAAGCCAGATTGAAGCTATTGAGAGTTGGCCGCAGCCCAAAACGTCACACAAGTGAGGAGTTTCCTTGCCTCACTGGTTTCTATTAGGCGTTTCTGAGAGATTTCAGCACCATTGCTGCACCTCTCAACGAGCTTACAAAGAAGGATGTGCTTTTGTTTGGGTACACATAGGAAGAAGCCATTAACAGTATTGAAAGATAAGTTGACACATGCTCCTTTACTCCAACTTCCTGATTTTAATAGACTTTTGAGCTTGAATTGATGCTAGTGGAATTGGATTAGGAGGTGTGTTATTACAAGTGCAAACCTGTTGCATACTTTTTTGAAAAATTGAGTGGGCTAGTCTGAACTATTCTACTTATGATTAAGATTATATGCTCTTGTTCGGACTTAGAACATGGCAACATTATTTATGGCCCAAGGAATTTGTTATACATTCTGATGAATCTTTTAAACACATTAAAAATCAAGCAAAACTAAACGTAGACATGCTAAATGGGTTGAATTCATTGAGACTTTCCCTTATGTCATTGAACACAAGAGGGTAAAGAAATGTTATTGCTGATGCATTGTGTCGTTATACTATGCTTTCACAATTGACTTTAAATATTTGGTTTGGATACCATCAAAGATCAATATGTGCATGATGCTGAATTTAAAGATGTATTGCAGAATTGTAAGGAAGGGAGAACTTGGACAAGTTCGTTCTTAACGATGGATTTGTGTTTCGTGATAACAAGCTATGCATTCCAGCTAGCTCCGTTCGTCCTTTTGTTGTCGCAGGAGGCGCATGGAGGAGGATTAATGGGACACTTTGGCGTCAAGAAGACGGAGGATATACTTGCTAACATTTCTTTTGGCCAAGATGAGATAGGATGTTGAGCGTTTTATTGCTCGCTGCACTACATGTCAAAATCTAAGTCACGACTCAATCCCATGGTTTATATATGCCTTTGCCTGTACTAGTGTTCCTTGGGAAGATATATCTATGGACTTTGTTTTAGGTTTCCTCGAACAAAGAAGGGGAGGGATAGCATATTTGTTGTCGTGGATAGTTCTCGAAAATGGCACACTTTAACCATGTCGTAAAAGCGATGATGCTGTTAATGTTGCTGATTTGTTCTTTCGTGAAATTATTCGTTGCATGGTGTGCCAAGATACTATTGTTCCAGATCGTGATACTAAATTTCTTAGCCACTTTTGGAGATGTTATGGGCTAAGTTGGGGACTAAACTGCTTTTTAGTACTACTTGTCACCCCCAAACTGATGGAGAAACTGAAGTAGTCAATAGAACATTGTCTACTATGCTTAGGGATGTTTTGAAGAATAATAAGAAAATGTGGGAAGAATGCTTGCTCATATTGATTGCTTATAATTGTTCATGCTTTCTACTACTAAGATGTGCCCTTTGAAATTGTGGTATGGTTTCCTACCTTCTGCACCTATTGATTTGTTTGCCTCTTCCATCTTTGGAGAAGGTTAATTTTGATGCTAAAGAACGCACTGAATTGATTTTAAAAATGCATGAGTTAACTAAGGAAACATTGAGATATGAATGCTAAATATAAACTTGCTAGAGATAAGGGGTAGAAACATGTTGTGTTTGAACCTGGAGATCTTTTGATTACATTTACATAAGGATAGATTTTCCTAATTTGCGCAATCAAATCTAATGCCCACGTGTTGCTGGTCCTTTTAAGGTGTTAGGAAAATAATGACAATGCATAAACTTGAGCTGCCTGCAGATTTTGGGGTTAGTCCCACTTTTAACATTGCAGATTTGAAGCCTTATCTGGGTGAGGAAGATGAGCCTTTCGTTGAGGAACGACTTCATTTCAAGAAGGGGAGGATGATGAGGACATCAACACCATTGTTACACCACAGCCCCTGCTGCTATACATACTGGACCAATTCCTAGAGCTCGCGCACCCAATTGAATATCAGGTACTTTAGTTCTTGGTAATGTTTCTAATGTTCATGAGAATATGATGCTGCCTAATTGGATACATTTGTTTTGCTTACAATGAAGGGCCTAGTTTGGACAAGAAAGATGAATCTTGGAGCAAGTTCAAGCACGGAGATGATGGCATGCGCAAAGGGGTCAAGAACGGAGTTACAAAGGAGTGCATGAAGCCTTGGTCGCAATATACAAGATGCCACTTCAAAATTTGCGTCTAGAGGTATTCTAGGTGCTGCGTCACCTTATTATTGGGCCAGGCCCATGTACTTTCGAAATATTTAAGTATACGCTGTTTTTATAGTCTGTATGTGTGGGGAAACAAGAGTTAGGGTTGGTTTCGGACCCCTCCTCCAAGGGCCATGAAATCCCCCCTTTTCTTCCATATATACAACCCTTATGGCGTCGTTTAGACTTTGGGTTTTGTTTAGATTAAAGTTCGCCATAGCTGAAACTTCGCGTACTTCATTTGTGTTCAACGACCAGACAAAGGCATCACAGAACCCCACCTTTGATCAATAAAGCTTTCCTCTTATATTCGCAATATCCAGATTCTAATCTTGTTTCTTGCTTGTTCTTCGTTTTCCTGCAGAATAGACTTCGTGTCAGGTTGATCATGCTCTGGCATGGTCATAACTCTCAGAGTTGGTTTAGCGATTGCTAAGGCGCTACGTCCTCGCACGTTTGTAGTCGGATCATCCAAGTTGACTTCCTCCAAAACGATAGCCACCATCTCATCGAAAGATGGGACACCTTTGCCTCTATCAGGGACTTCACCCCTTCCACTTGCCGCCACCTATCTGCACTGACTTTCTGGACTCTGTTCGATTGGGGTTTTCTGCGGACTGGGCCGGAGATTTTCTCATGGAGAAGATAATTAATTTAGCAAACTATTCACTCATCTCTTATCGCATTCCATCTGTCGTTGTTAATCAACCAACATAAATCTCTGTGGATTCATTATTATTCTAGCTGATTTGAGGGTTTTCGTTCAAGTGTCCATAGTGCGAGCACAAATCAGGCAAATGTGGGCGCAGCTAGTCGAAAGCTAAGTTCTATCTCACCATTCCAAATGACTTCAGGGAGCACGCAATATGTTCAATCTCACCCTACAATGGTCGACATGGCCTAAATTTATGAACATATACATTATATTGCTACATTTGGATAAAAGGTATGGTGCCACATGCAGCCTAGGTGTCAAAGACAATTTTTTTCTAAATTAGGCAAATTAATGATGTATTGTTCATTCAGCTACTCTCATATTTGCATAAAATCTTTGTTACGTTATCTATTTTTAATTATATTTTTTGTACTTTGCTTTTGGCTATATATTGTTTTGTTCTCTAAGTTACTCCCATATTTGCATGTTGCTCTGTTATTTCAATACATATAATTTACGATCTTAATTTTCATTTCAAGTAGTACATCCCTAGCTTTGCAAGAACACGAGTAGAACGAAATCTTGGGCTTTGCATTGTTGATGACTCATAGTATTGAAAACGCAACATGGATTTACTATAATAGTTAGAGTAAAACTTGATAAAGATGGTCACTCCTATTTTGTGAGGACCTTTGGAGAAAAAATTCTAAGTTTTATGAACTAAAAGCATGCAATAAAATTCTAGTGCGTGCACCACACCCTGGTCTAATTAACATGGATGTTTACTTCACAATGTCATCAGCCGATCACAGTCTGATTGAGGTTAGTGTTCTTTCAACTTTCTCCATGCTGGCATATTACTTAGCAAAATCATGGTATTTGTTCTGACTAACTGATCACTATTTAAGCAACCAATTGTGATTTCATTTTCTGACCCCGTTCCTAGGCAGTAACAAATTCTATTTACTAATTTATGCCCACTATATATTCTTCTACCATGTTCTGAATAAAATAATGCCTTTCCACCTTTTAAGCAAGATATGTTGGACGCATAATTAACGATGTGTGTATTACTCGGTTGTACCAAATTTGGATGTGATTAATTCTACCTATGGTGCACACGTTGAACAATACCAATTGTGTGCACAAAACGCTGGTACAAAGTCTTATTTTTATGTTGATGTTCATAAACTATATATATCTTCAACCATATGTTACAATTGGTTTTTATTCTACATTGCAATAGAAATTGCCCGCTACAGGTGTTCCTGAATTGATTTCCCAGCGTGGTCGAATTACACTTGTGCCTGCTAATAACACTAAAGTAATTGCAAGGTACTACATTTCCCATAGAAATGGAACCATTCAAAATAACAAGTTCTCGGTTGTCGTGTTAATGCATCCACATTGGAAAATTGGAGACACTATTCTACTCATAATAGCCTGCACATGCTCTACCAAGGCACATGAGGGTTCTTCCTTTTCATTGATGGGATGTCGAGTCGCTATGATCAAGCTGCTTCCAGCTGATAGTTGTGGTTGTTGGCCCTCGGCCTCTTAAAATGTGCTAGTTGTTACTATGTTAAGTATGTAGATATGGACCATATGGTTGTCAAAATTGTTAAATACCGTGTTACCAAGATCCGCCTTTTGTGGAATAGTGTCACCGTTATATATATGTTTCTCAAATGTTGTTAGCCAAGTTCTTATATTTTCATGGAAAGTATTAATATCATACAAAGTTTATTCAGTTTAAGCGCGTGCCCTGTCGAGTACAGGATGTCCATGTTTTCGATGTGGTGATCAACACCGATGTCCAGAAGGAATTTGTATATTAATCGCCATATTGAAAATTGAGATAATATATGGATAGGCCAACCCATACAATTAACATATTTGACATGCATGAACAAATCAATAGTTCGACGAGTAATTTACAAGAATATAACGAATCGCGCGCGTGCAAAAGAGCTACTTTGCACCTGACACTGACCCACCACGCACAGCAGCCATCGTCCATCAGCGTGTCAATCATGGGCTTAGTGGGAGCAAAGGACTCCAAGTAAATGACCTACACACGTTGATCGATCGAGGCTAGGGCGGACTTGACATCAGGGATCGCCGATACTGCCTCGGGCGAAGTGCTCACCAAGGCTACCGCGACCAACCGGTCTGCCCCGACAACGTCCAGCGAGACGACGTTGGCTCTCGCCAGGGATGCCGTGACGTCCCCCAGCCATGCCCCGACGACATTCAGCTCTGTGCCCTCCTCCATCTGGGACATAAGCATGTGCCTCGTGTGGCGTTCGCCTTTGCCGCCGTTGTCCTTGTGTCGCCCCTATTCCTGCTCCGCCACCCACACCATCCGACACACTCTGTGCCGAGCCAGCAGTATTGCTCGCTGAGGATCCATGTCCGCTTTTAGGATGACCCTAGCTAACCTGGCAGCTTGCTCAGACCATGTTTCCTACTTCCTCTGTCTGTCATCAGGAGAGGCAGCGGCATCGTCGTTGACCGCCAAGCCGACCATCATGCCTTCAGCCTCGATTCCGGCCTCGTGCAACTCCATCCCGTCGTCGGCCGTTGGAGGTATGCTAGTATGTGTGGGCAACTAGCTAGCAAGTGGATCAGTAGTGAGTCACCGCTGCCGACCATTGTTGTGGTTATTTATAGCTAGCAACTGGCTAGCGGATTGGGGATTTTACAATTCACCCATGTGGAGTGCGGAAGCCTTCGCTAGAGTACGGGAAGACTAAGTGGAGCACACAAACTAACAACTGTATGCGGTGTCATGTGTTACCACACACATGTTAACATAAGGAAACGTATGTGTAACTTACTAATCATCGCACACTAGTACTCGCACACGCATTATGTGCGATACTCCTAGCCATCGCAAGCAACTAGTTCGAATTTTCCAATGTTTTTTCTACAGAATCGCACACGAATTAACTCGAGTAACCGTATGTGTTATATTTTCTCATCGCAAATAGTTCATCCAAGTGGTTGTTTAGCGTGTATCACACACATCTTGTTTACACATATCGTTTGTTTTCTTTTGGATCATGGCAAATAGTTCATCTATGTGAACTGTATGCCGCATATCACACACATCTTGTTGAGCTGAATTGTTTCTGTTGTGTTGCCTAATTGAAAACAGTTCATCTGAATGAACTATTTGCCGTATATCGCACACACATTGATCTTGCTGACCGTTTCTGTTACGTTCCCTAATTGCAAGCAGTTCATCCAAGTGAATTGTATGTCGTATGTTGCGTTCCCTACATCGCACGCACAGCTTGATATGGCTGCACGTTTCTGTTGTTCTGGCTCATCGCAAACAGTTCTTCTGGATTAACCATATGCCACACATCGCACACGCAACTAAAATATGGATCGTTTTTTATGTCTCCGCCATCGCAAACGTTTCATATCCTTTTTTACGGTTATTTCACATCACCATTTGCGATTAACGCACCACACACAATTTCGTCGAAGGGTCTTTGATTGGACTGTCGGGTTGGACCATCCTGCAGTAGTGTATACCTATTCGCCAAGAAAAAAAATTAGAGACAAGGACTCATCGCGTTTTACGATAAGGAGCTGCCACCACCTCCTGTTCTTCCTTGGGAGGGCTGATTTGGAGTCCGTTCGGGGCTCCGGAGAGGGGAATTCGACGTCGTTGTCATGATCAACCTTCCTCCATCACCAATTTCACGATGCTCACCACCGGGAGTGAGTAATTCCTTCATAGGTTGGCTGGACGGTGATGGGTTGGATGAGATCTATCATGTAATCAAGTTTGTTTTGTTAGGGCTAGATCCCTAGTATCCACTATGTTTTGAGATTGATCTTGCTATGACTTTGCTATGCTTAATTCTTGTCACTAGGGCCCGAGTGCCATGCTTTCAGATCCGAACCTATTGTGTTTTCATGAATATATGTGTGTTCGTGATCCTATCTTGCAAGTTATATGCACCTACACTATAAAAACATTTCCATGGTGATACATGTTCGTCATAGTAGGTCACGTTTTTTTTCAAGCATGTACATCCATGATGATTTTATGACGGAATCAAGATAGTCATACATGTACTGTCGTAGAAGTGTTCCATGACAAAACTCAAATTTTTATCACGTAAGTGTCCACTTCCATGACGATAAATTGCGCGTCATGGAAGTGTTTTTGTCAAGGATAACCGATAGGTGGCATCCAACATAACAGGTCACCGTTAAGCTATCAGGTCTGGTTTTGGATCCGATAACCCGTTAACAGCAATGACCAATGGTGATTTTCCACGTGTAAAATTCGCATTGACCGAAAGAACCACGTGTCAACTCCGCGTTGGGATAGATGTCATCCATCTAATGGACGGGGCGCACCTATGATACGTCGACACGTGGAGCAGCCCAATAGTGGCCCATTCAGGTCAAAAGGCCGACCCGTTTGACTTGGTCAAAAGGTAGCGGGCCAGCCCACGAAAAGCCTGTCAACGACATGTTTACATATAGCCCATTTACAGCCAGCTAACTCACGACCCATTATGGCCTATCCGAATTAGGCCTAGTAGCATCATCTGGGCCATCCAATATGATTTCAGCCCGTTGTAACTTCCAGCCCATGTATGGCCCATATGAGGCCATCTTTAACTCTGGGCCCATTAAAGGCCCGTGGTGAAACTGGCCCATGAGGAACAACATATCGCTTTATACCCATTAACGGCCCATTATTTCATTGGGCCATTTCCAGCCCGTGTTATTTTTCGGCCTTCTAACGACCCATTTATTCTTGGGCTCATTTCTAGCATTCGATTACTTATGGTCCATTACTAGTCTATTCTACTTGTGGGCCAAAATTAACCCGTGCTTACAGTCGTCTCGTTTTTGGCCCATTAATCCTTTGGGCCGTTTTCATAGCGTCATCAAATACGGCCAATTAACGACCCATTATGCCCGTCGATAGAATTAAGACCGTTATATCTATTGGCATGTTAAGGGCCCGTTATGGTCGGCCCATAAATAGATGATTCCCACTCTAGCCCGTTTACGGCCCATATTGTGGTCCATTATTGGTCCACAAATAGTACGACCCATGTTTGGCCGATCGATCATATGGCCCATAGTAGGCCCATTGAATCTATGGCCCGTAGAAGGCCCATTGATCCTAAGGCCCGTAGAATGCCCATGGTCACTACAGCAAGTAGCAGGACCATGGTTACAACGGTTCGTATGTTGCCCATTGTTATTGTGGCCTAGTTTTAAAAAATAGGTTATTGTGGCTAGTAGCAAAAACGCGAAAAAGAGTTACAGTGACTAAAAGCAAACAAATAAAAAAGACAATAAATAAATAAATAAGCAAGCAACTTACTCTAGGCTATTATGGCTATTACACATATTATAGCCACCAGGAATCAAAGTTTGCCACGAGTGCAAATATAGTGAACAAAGCAGCATATTACATACGCTGGGCGTCTAAATTGGCCACCAGTGCAAATAAACATAGCAGCAAAACAAGTCCAGAATAGAAACCACTTTAGAAGAGCTCAAGACATGATATCCTGGGTACCCAGCATGCTGGCAAGAAGCTTAGCAAGCTTATTAGCTTTCTCTTCTTTGGCACTAAAATGCTCCAACGCTTGCTGTTGCACCAGAAAGTATGCATCTGAATTATGCAAGGACTTTCTCAGTCCTTCGGCTTCTTGTCACAACACAACTGACTAATGCCTTCCATCTTTTAGCTGAGACTCAAGAAGCCAAAGTGATTCAGGCAGCGAGTTCAAAGAGCTTGTGCCAGCAGTAGTGGCCAATAACTCAAACACTACATCAAAGTAGGACTTTGGGGTTGTCTCACTGTGTACAAGATAGTTTTTCACCTTTCTTGGAGAGCAACAGGGTTGTGTCACTACCTTGAACCTTATCTGCATTACTTTCTCTACCATTGCATAATGGGGTGCTCTTATCCAATATTCTGTCTGCATTCAACAAGAGAAACAAGTAGACACGTGACAAGTTTAACATGTAGTATGTGAAACTCATTTTGGTAAACCGGTTTAGTACTAAGGTGGATAGGATAACAACATGAAACAAACATATATCTATGTACTATGGTCACTGTATTGTCTATATCATTCTAGTTTATGTTGCCAAATGAAGATAGAGACACACTTCAAATCATATCCGTGTAAGACAAAGCAGCATAGATAGAATGTAAGTGCGGGAAACTACACAACACTAAAAAAAATTGTAATGTGCATGACATGAGAACATAGCTGTTTATACAATTGAAACTAAAATCAACATAGAGCAAGAAGTTCGAATAACAATCCAGTTAAATAAATAGGTTCAAAACATACCCGTTGCGCCATTGGAGTTTCAATTGCATCCTTCAAATATGACAATAGTTGGTATGAGTAAATACAATTATGCAAGAACAATTCCCCTTTTGCTTTAAGCGTTGAATTGGGGTTCGGAGTGGTGGTCCTCGTGCTTTGAGCACTGCAGTTGCCTTACTAACTCCTCATGTTTGGGTGCTCTGTGGTGGAGACGGTGCTGTGTCAACTGGAACTAGGTTACTATGTGCTGGGGTTGGGGTTAGAAGGGGTGTAGCTGGTTCTCTATCCAACCTGGTAGGGGAACAATTTGCGAGAGTATGGGTTATGTGTGGTGTGGATGGTTCTTGGGCAAGAACAACCATGGTTCTATCTGCATCGACGTGTAGGACTATCTTTTCTGATGACCGTGTTTTTACACCCATAGATACCGCCATCATCCCCTTCAATTCAAATGGATGATAAGCTAGAAAAGCACCTGAATGTACAAACATTGCATGATAGATAGGTGAAATGGATAGTAGGGAATAAAAGAGGGCATGAAATAATTCACATTTATGTTGTCTAACCAAACATGATAGCATGACACAATTTCACATATATGATGGCTAACTAAACAAGATAGCATGACACAATTTCATAGATATGATGGCTAACTAAATAGGATAGAATGACATAATTCAAAATATGATGACTATGTAAATAGGATGACATGATATATCTATATGATGTGTCTATTAAAGTGGTTGGCATGCCATAATTCACATACATGTCATCGATGGAAACATGATGGCATGATATAATTCACAGATAGAATGACATAATTCAAAATATGATGACTGTGTAAACAAGATGAGATGATATAACTATATAGTGTCTTTAGAAAATGTCTTGGCATGCCATATTCAGATATATGTTGTCTATGTAAACATCATGACATGATAAATTCAAATATATGATTTATATACTAAGCAAGTAAGAAAATGGCAATCACATATGTGATGTCTAAACTAAGTAGATCGCATTCAATTGTGTACATGATGTAAAACTAAGAGCATTACAAGAACAACATATGCATGATATGAGTAATATAACTCTGCCAAGTTTGAGCATACACCTCAGGGGGATAATAGGACTGGTCATTTGCCTTTGAATCCTCCTCTAAGGAGCTATTTGTAACCATCAAGATATCTGCTTCAGCAAGTAGCATTGTCTGCTCTGAAGACCTTGTTTTCACTCCAAATTTCTCCATCACCAATTCAAATGGCTTATGCACAAGAAGAGAAGTTGAATATACAAACATTGTCGACAAATGCAATGAGTAATACAAAAAAAAGGACGGCATGATATAATTCACATATATGATGCTTGGCTAAATAGCATGGCATTCATAATTCACATACATAATGCCTTGCGACAAGATAGCATTCCATAATTCACATATATAATGTCTTGCAACAAGATGGCGTTGCAAAATTCACATGCATGGTAATTAGACACTAAACAGGTGTCATTCACACAAAGCATGTCTAAACTAAGCAAATGACATGCCAATGCAATACACCGTCTGCACGATATGAGCAATATAACCCTGCCAAGTTAGAGCATGCACCTCGGGGGGAAATAGGACTGGTCATCTGTCTTTGAATCCTCCTCTGAGGAGCTATCCGTAACCAGCAAGACATGCGCTTCGTCAGATAGCACTGTCTGCTCTAAAGACCTTGTTTCCACTCTAGATTTTTCCATGACCATGTCGAATGGCCGATGCACAGGAAGATTAATTGAATGTACTAAAATTGTTGACAAATTTAATACGTAATAAAAAATGATGGCATGATATAATTCACATATAAGATGACTGGCTAACCAGGGGTGACATTGCAAAATTCACATATATGATGCCTAGCTAAACAAGATGGCATTGCATGATTCACATATACGATAAAGAAACTAAACATATGTCATTGACACAAAGCATTTCTAAACTAAGCAGATGACATATTTGAAGTATAAAGTAAGCAATGCAAGGCACCTTTTGCATGATATTACCAACATCAACATGCCAAGTTAGAACGAAGACCTCAGGGGAAAATAGGAGTGGTCTTCTCCTTCTGAACCCCCCTCAGAATAGTTATCTTCCTCTTGATTACAATCTGAAATGGGTGGAGGGGGGCTGCCTTTGCAACCCACAGACGTCTGCATGAAATTTTATTGCCACGCAAGGCTCGTCTCTTTTGCTCTACATGTTTTGTTCCATTGTGTACAATAACTGACATGCATAGGAATAAAACATAGTGAGATTATGTAAGGAGTGCATGCACAAATCTAGAGTGATGGTAGCAAACTGTGGATAGACCCAAAACCAATGATAGCAGGGAGATGATAGCTTTAGTTAAAAAATACAGATAATGGATCCTTTAATGTTTATTTCCACCCAACATGAAACTCATAGTAGACACCTGAGATTAACCAGATAGTAGACAGATAGTATTGATTGCTGCCCCAATATGTACCCCACAACAATTTAAAAACTCAATTTTGAGCATTAGTTTGGACCTGACTCAGAGTCTAATAGGTGAACATGACAATAAAGTAGCATGTCATCATATTAAGCGATACATAACATAAGCAGACACGGAAGAGTGTGACCTCTCTTGCAGGCCAGTGTACTCCTCAAGGTCATCTGCTCAGTTGATGATGGTAATGCAGTTGCCAGCGGCGGGGAAGAAGATTTGAGGCGACGAAAGACGGTCTGGAGGGTGGATCCCTGCTATGGTGAACCCTTCCATCGTTGGAGCAGCTGAGCTGGGGTGGAACACGGCACAGCAGGAGTGGGACAAACCACACAAGGTTTTCTTTGACACATATCTGTAACATAAGTAATTGTGTAAGGGCTTGTTTGAATTTGAGTATTCTAACAATGCAGGGATAGGGAATACACAACGATAGGATAGGAATGCATGTGCAAAACAGAGAATTTAAAAACACATGATTTCTGCCAATCTAGGTGTTTGGTTCAAAAGAATTGGAAGATCACAAGATGCAAAGAAACATGGTGAGATTAAGTCAAACCACAAGAAAATGTACGGTTATAATGCTATTATGCTACTATCTCTTACTCTTGTGCTTCATGAAGAGGAATTTGAAAAGGAGGACAAGTGGATATTAAAATCCCTACAGTTTTTCTTTCAAGGAGGCACTAAAGGAACAAATTCTACAGTTTTCCTTTGCTCCATTCCTTTGAACCAAATGCATGAATAGTAGTACCATAGGAAACTTTCCAATTCCTATGTTTTTCCTCCACTATTCCTTTCATGCACTGGTGATTCTAGTAGGCAGGCTTGAGCAGGGAAAAGCCTACACTCAAAAAAATTTGTGCTACTTCTACTACTTTGGACCCAGGCCACAGCCCTACTAGCTCAACTCCCAGGCCCATCTACAAATGCACAGCTCAAACGCGCAGAGATAAATAATGACGGTGTTCAAGAGAGTCCATCACGGGTAGCTAAGTTGCCTGGTACCTCACTGCTTGTCATATAGTAGGAGAAACTAATCGTATTTCACGTTACTACGTGTGCTCAGAGGACAATATATATAACATGTACAGTAAAAAAGAGAGGCAACAAGTGTACAACCTCTTTGGCGAAGCCATGCGATCTCAGTGTGATTGGGTTGGGTCGGTGAGGATGCTCTGGCTGATTTGGCTGTTAGAGGAGGGGAAGAAGATCTTAGGTGTCTTGTCAGGACCCCGACTCGATGTCACATCGATCTAGCTGGTAAACCCTCATATCACTTTGCGGCCTCACGCACGGTATTCCCACGGGTGTCGTCTTACCTTTTTCCCGGGGACCGTTTGCGCCTTTTGGCTCACGTATATGATAGTGTCGCTAGCATCCATATGATAAAGAGCCCGGGCTGACATGACTAGTCGTAAACCCAAAGTGGCACAGACTTACAGGGACAGGCATCCATGACCCAGCTTCGAACGTGTCGGTCATCAGCAAGTGGGTCCGGGCTGTACACTGGTTGAAACCGGGCTGTAGCGGGCTAACCAGGACTCCGGATTCTCAAAGCGTGACATTTCCCCGAAGGGACAGACACAGGAAGAAGAAGACACATGCCGGCCAGCCTAAGTGTTCCAGAGCAGTAGCAAGCTACCATGGCTCAGCGGTAACACTAGGAGACATTTCCCGGTAAGAGAGGCTACTAAAGATAAACAACTAGATAGTCAGATCCACACATACCAAGCATTTCAATCATACACACAATATGCTCGATATGTGCAAATACAACGAAGCATCACAACATGACTCTATGACACAAGTACTTTATTTAAGGCTCAGGGACCATACATATCATACACAAAGGTACGGGTCTCACGACCCAACATACAAGTCATACAGTCATACAAGCCAACAGCGGAAGTACTTTGTCTGGGTACAGACAACTAGTAAAATAAAAGAGGCTTGGAAGCCTAACTATACTACGTGGTCCATCACAAGCTCAGGGTCCACACCTGGTCTTTAGCCTACTCGTTGATGTCAACGTCTACATAGAACCCATCAGAAGGGGTTGCAGCGTCTTCTGTAAAAATGTAGATTATAGCAACATGAGTACAAAGGTACTCAGCAAGACTTACATCAGATCCTACATACATGCATAGTATCAAGAAGGGTTGGTGGAGTTATTGCAGCAAGCCAGCTTTGACTCTTGGCTAGACTATCCTACGATACTCCAACTTGAAATAGTTTTGCGCACACGAGTCCACTACTCACCACTTCAATACACTACCGAGGATCCACCTCCGTCTTCCTACGGAAGAGCCATCCTCGGCACTCACACTTATCTTGAGGCTTTTAGTAGTTTCCATTTACTTGTCTATGAACTGTATAGGCAACCAAGTAGTCCTTTACCGCGGACGCGGCTATTCGAATAGATCATGTTAACCCTGCAGGGGTGTACTTCTTCATACATGTTTCCACCACTTAGCGTCTGCACACGACATGTGCTCGGCAGACTTCAAGCGAAAGCCGACGTGGGTGTAGACCACGACCTACCTAAACACTTAAGCCTCTAGTCCAGGTTTATCGCCTATTCAGGTTCCATCCGCAGGGAGTCCGGCCGAGGTTTCCCATACGGCCCCGAACGATGTGAACAGGGTTCCCGAGATACCTAACGGGTATTCGGTACACCGTGCCACGTACCTACCGCATCACAGCCCACCCTACGGTCAGCGCTGTCCACGGCCTCCAGTAGGCTACAAACACCAGAAACTATTTACAACTCCTGGACAGAGAGCTAGGGTGAATAAGAAGTCGAGCGGGGTCATATTTCAGGCCCAATGCATGGTAGTAGCTGTATCTTAAATCACACATACAGATCTCAGTGCTTAAGGTCGGCTTCAATGAAACAACCCACCATGTACTCCTACATGGCCTCTCATCGATACCTTTACCAAATCGTGTTCACCACACCACTCTCATTACCGAATAATCATTTCACTCTAGCCCATCACCCAGATGAACCAGACCTGACACAACTCTAAGCATAGCAGGCATAGCAAGGTAGGAACAACACATACATATGGCTCAATCAACTCCTACACATGCTAGTGGGTTTCATCTAGTTACTGTGGCAATGACAGGTCATGCAGAGGAAATGGGTTCAACTACCGTAGCACACAGCAGTTTGAATCGCGTTGTCTTAATGCAGTAAAAGAGAGCAGGAGCGAGAACATGGGATTGTATCGATATGATCAAATGGTTGGTTGCTTGCCTGATGGTTCGATGCACGGATACGGTTCTTCGTTAGGGTAATCACGGTACTCCTCGGGAACAGATCCTGTCGCAAAGGACATCGATACACAAGCATCACCAAACAATGTGCAACAATATGATGCATGCATGAAACATGGCAATATGAGTGAGTTGGGCTAATGCAACTAAAATCCAGAAGGGTTTGAACAAATTTGAATCAAAGATTCAAATTCCAAATTCAAATATGGCCTTTTAAAGTGCTTTTTCTTGTTCTGCTTAAAACATCAAGTTAACTTGTTTGATCATGCATGAAATAGTACAGATGGATAGATTGGATTTTTCTGATCATTTTTCATATATAATTTGTCCAATTTGGAGTTACAGAATAAAAGTTATGAATTTTTGAAGTTTAATTAATATTCTGGAATTTCCTGATTTAATTTAAATCCAGAAATTCAATTACTGCGTCAGCCTGACGTCACAGTGACGTCAGCAGGTCAACAGGGCTGGCTCGGGTCAAACCTGACGTGTGGGGGCCACACGTCAGTGACAGGGGGGTTAACAGATTTAAATTAATTCTAATTACTAATTAGTGGCGCTGGGGCCCACTGTCAGTGTCAGGGGGGGTTGACTAACAGTAGTTAGCGCTAACCTAACCATCTGGCCGACAGGGCCCACGCGTCAGTGACCCTGGGGGGTCAAACCCCAGGTCGGTCAAGTCAAACCCCACCGGCGACATGACGCCGGCGAGATCCGAGACGGCGGCGAGAGTGCTTTTTGCCATTCCGGCGACCAATGGACGGCGGAAGGCATCTACGTGTTGCTTGAGGTTGAGCCGCCGTCTATTGGTGGTGGTGGTTGGGCTCGGGGTGGCCGGAGTTGACGGCGGCGAGCTCGGCTGCGGCGCCGGAGTTCGGGTGCGGTCGGGATCAGTGTTGCAGGGGGTTTGGGGAGGCGTTGGTGCGTTCTACGTGCTCCTGGTGATGTGTGGAGCCATGATGGTGTGCTCGGTTGGGCGCTACGGAGACCGTGGCCACGACGGCGACATCGCCGGCGGCGTGGAGCTCTCGGTCGAGGTGGAGCTAGGGCCTAGAGGTCGGGAGAGACCAGGGAAGAAGGGGGAAACGCTCCGGGGGCTCACGCGGTTGCAGTGGGCGTCGAAGCGGGCTCGGGGACGCGCCGGAGACGACGAATTTGACGGCGACGGTGGTCGGAGTCTGAAGAGGGGAACGGCGACGTGGCGGGCGATGCAGGCTTCCGGAGACCCGTGGAGCGGTGGGAGGAAGAGGGAGTTGTGGCGGAGCTTCTGAGCTAGTCGGGGGAGCGAGGGGTTGGTCGGAGACGACTGCTACGGCGAACGGTGGCGACGGTGGTGTTCGGCCGGTGAGAGACGAGAGCGAGGGAGAGGAAGGAGAGAGCCGGGGAGAGTGAGAGAGAGCAGGGGGGATCGGGACGGGCTGCGGGCGTCGTCCACGCGGCCAGGAGGGCGTCGGCAAGCAGGAGGTGGGCCGCGCGGCCGCGCGCGCGCGAGCACGCAGCAGCTTCGGGGCGAGGGAGGAAGACGACGGGGGAGCTACAGTGCTGGGCTGGGTCGGTTGGCTGGCTGGGCCGGCCAGCTGGCTGGGCCGCACAGGGAAGTCTTCCCCTTTCTTTTCCTCTGTTTTCTGTTTTATTTAATATATCTGCAACTTGTTTGAATTAAATAAAATACCTAGGCAACTCCAAAAATCACCAACTACTCCTGGTCCATAGTTGGATTATTTCCAACATGAAACATTTTAGTTTGGGAGATATTTGAGCATTTAAATATTTTATATTATTTTAAATGCCCAAATTCAAATATTTATGATTTAATTCAAAACCCTAGGATGGCCTAGGAAAATGTGCACCACTTTTGGCAGAGGTTCTGAACCAAGACAAAAATGATGGGCATTTTAGAAGGGCATTTCAGGTTCATTGAAAAATTATTTTAGTAACCTAGTTGGTTTCAGGAGGGGACTGGGGGTTCTGTCATCCCCATTTCAAGTTTCTGATGAAAGAGTAAACATGATGCAAACACTCTAATGCATGACTAGCTAGGGTGTGACAACTCACCCCCACTCAAAAGAATCTCGTCCCGAGATTTGGGTTCCTCCGAGAAGAAGGCGGGATACTCGAGTCGAAGACGATCCTCCCTTTCCCAAGTTGCTTCATCCTCAGAATGGTGCGACCATTGAACCTTGAGAAACTTGATGTTATGACGTCGCGTGGTACGTTCGCTTGATCGAGGATACGAATGGGGTACTCTCGATATGTAAGATTATCTTGGAGATCAAGCGTTTCGTGGTCCACTTCACGGATAGGATCCGAGAAGCAACGCCTGAGTTGAGAAACGTGGAAGACATCATGGACCCTGGAGAGGTGCGGAGGTAGTTCCAATTGGTAGGCAACTTCTCCTCGTTTGGCAAGAATGCGAAAAGGTCCAATGTAACGAGGAGCCAATTTGCCTTTGATACCAAAGCGATGGTTCCCTTCAGAGGGGTGACCCGAAGGTAAGCCTTCTCGTCAACCTCGAAAGTCATAGCCTTATGTTTTCGGTCATATTGACTCTTTTGACGGGATTAGGCTGTTTAAACTTTTTCACGAACGATACGAACTTGTTCTTCTGCTTCCTGAATCATATCCGGGCCAAAGAATTGTCTTTCCCGGTCTCTGACCAGTTAAGGGTGTTCGACATCGTCGTCCATAGAGAACTTCAAAAGGGGCTTTACTCAAGCTAGATTGATAGCTGTTGTTGTAAGGCGAATTCGGCAAATGGAAGGCACTTCTCCCAGTCCATCCGAAAGAGATAACGGAGGCGCGAAGCATGTCTTCTAGAATCTGATTGACGCGTTCCACCTTGACCACTTGACTGAGGGTGGGAAAGCGGTGCTAAAGGAGAGACGGGTTCCCATAGCATTTTGGAAACTTTCCCAAAATCGAGAGGTGAAAAGACTTCCTCGATCCGAATTGATTCCAAAGGAACACCCATGGAGGGACACTATTCGGGAGATGTATAAGTCTGCCAGCTGACTAGCGGTTATACTCTCACGAACAGGTAAGAAATGGGCTACTTTGGAAAGACGATCGGACCACGACGAAAATAGCATTATTCCCTCTTTTGGTCCTGGGAAAACCGGTAATGAAATCCATACCAATTTTATCCGCATTTCCATTCAGGAATAGCTAAGGGTTGAAGGGTGCCAGCAGGCCGTTGATGCTCTGCTTTTACACGACGGCAGACGTCGCAATTGGCAATATACTGAGCAATTTCTCTCTTCATCCTAGTCCACCAGAACCTCTGGCGTAGATCCTGATACATCTTAGTACTACCGGGATGAATAGTGAGAGGAGATTCATGAGCCTCCTTCAGGATCAACTGCCGTAGATGCTGGTTCTTGGGAACCACTAGACGGTTCTCAAAGTACACAACACCATGATCATTTGTGGAGAAACAACTAGCACCTCCGCTAGCAATGTTCTCTTTGATTTTAGGATATTCCCTTATCTCGCTTTTGGGCCAGCGATGATTTGATCCGAAAGGGTAGGTTTTGCCACCAATGTGGAGAGATACCCTTGAGGAACAATGTGAAGGTTAAGCTTCCGAAATTCCTCATGGAGAAGCGGTTGACTTTGTTGTAACATCAAGTTGTTACAATAAGATTTACGACTTAGCGCATCAGCCATGACGTTGGCTTCCCCCGGGGTGTAGGTTATTCCTAAGTCGAAGTCAGTGATCAATTCAACCCAACGTCTTTGCCTGAGATTCAGATCCGGTTGGGTGAAGATGTACTTCAGGCTTTGGTGATCAGTGAATATTTCGCAACGATTACCGAGGAGGTAATGTCGCCAGGTCTTAAGTGCATAGACTACGGCTGCAAGCTCTAGATCATGAGTAGGATAATTCTCCTCATGTGGGTGCAATTGCCGTGAAGCGTAAGCAATTACGTGTCGATCTTGCATGAGAATGCAACCTAGTCCTTGTCGCGAGGCGTCGCAGTAGATAACGAAGTCCTTGAGAAGTCTGGCGGGTACGCAGCACGGGAGCAGAAGTCAGGCGTCTTTTCAATTCCTGAAAGCTGTGCTCACCATTGTGGAGTCCATTCGAACTTCTTATCTTTCTTGAGGAGTTCGGTTAGAGGCTTGGCAACTTTGGAGAAGTTCTCGACAAAGCGACGACAATAGCTCGCTAAGCCCAGAAAACTCCGAAACTTGCTTGACCGATTCAGGTGGAGTCCAATCAAGGATGGCTTGAACTCGCTCAGGGTTAACAGCAATACCTTTACCCGATATTACATGACCCCAGATAGGTCACTTCTGACAACCAGAATTCACATTTAGAAAATTTGGCATAAAGGCGATGCTCTCGAAGTTTCTTCAAACACTAGCCTTAAATGTTCGGCATGTTCTTCCTCGTTCTTGGAGTAGATGAGTATATCATCGAGATAAAACTACGACGAATTTATCCAAATACTCCATGAAGATTGAGTTCATTAACCGAGAAAAGGTGGCTGGAGCGTTGGTTAAACCGAAGGACATGACGGTGTACTCGTATTGGCCATAACGAGTAACAAAGGCCGTTTTAGGAATGTCCCCCGTTTCTGATTTTGATTTGATGGTATCCCAACCTCAAATCCATCTTGGAGAAGACTGAGGATCCAGTGAGCTGATCATACAGATCGTTGATCCTGGAAGTGGATATTTGTTTTTGATTGTGACCAGGTTGACAGGTCGGTAATCTACAACCATCCGGTCCGTACCATCCTTCGTCTTGACGAATTAGGACGGGCAAGCCCACGGAGATGAGCTAGGTCGGATGAAACCCTTTTTCAGGATTCATCGAGTTGTTTCTTAAGCTCGGCTAGTTCTAGGGGTGCCATCTTATAAGGTCTTCTAGCAATCGGAACGGTTCCGGGGATGAGGTCGATTACGAACTCGACATCCCTGTCAGGTGGAACACCTGGCAATTCCTCTGGAAAGACATCCGGAAAGTCACGGACTACCGGAACGTCCTCAAGGTCTGGCAAAGGGCTGGCGTTAAGAGAATATAACTGCCGCTTGGCTATTCGGGTCAAGACATTGACTATCTTTCCCGAAGGATGGGTGAGTTGAACAGTCCTAGAGAAGCAATCAATTTTGGCTTGATGAGCTGACATCCAGTCCATACCCAAAATGATATTAATATCTGAAGATTTAAGGGCTATCAAGGATGCAAGGAAAACAAGTCTGTCGACTTGGATTTCATTTCCATAACTTACCCTAGAGGTCTGCCATCTAGACCCAGGGGTAGAGATTTCCATAGTGGATGGCAAGTCACAGAATGCAACGTTATGCAAACGAGCATAATTTTCAGATATAAAAGAATGAGAGGCTCCTGTATCGAAAAGAACAGATGCCGGGTGGCAGTTAACAAGAAGCGTACCGAGAACGACGTTGGGGTCCTCTTGAGCTTCTTCGGCAGAGATACAGTTGACATGGCCACGTGAAGCGGTGACCGGTTTAGCATGAAACACCTTCCCTGTCGGCTTGCCACGGCCAACAACTTTAGCAGATTGATTGGGGTTGGTCTGGGGACACTCACGCATATAGTGACCAGATTCCCCACACTTGAAACAAGTCACGGAACTGGTACGTGGAGGAGCATTATTGGTTGGACCCCCATAGGGCTTGGCCGGTGCAGACTGTTGAACAGGGCGAGGCGCCTGGAAAGATGGCCTCGGTGTGAACCTGGGTGGCAGGGCGGTGTTGGGTACCCACACGCGGCGCTTCTGAGGACCAGCACCGGATGAGGAACCCATGTCGCGTCCATGCTTGCGTGTTGCGTCATAATCAGTCTGACCAGTTTCAGCACTGATGGCTTTGTTGACAAGTTTCGGAAAAGATGTGCACTCATGCAGACGGAGGTCACGGCGAAGCTCAGGACTAAGGCCCTTACGGAACCTTGCTTGCTTCTTGGCGTCAGTAGACACTTCCTCAGTTGCATATCGGGCGAGCTTACCAAACTCCCTGCTATAGGCATCCACAGAAAGTCGGCCTTGGGTGAAATTGCAAAATTCTTCACGCTTACGGTCCATGAGACCCTCCGGAATGTGATGTTCACGGAAAGCCTCGCTGAATTCAGCCCAAGTTGTGACATGGCCCGCTGGGCGCATAGCTCCATAATTCTCCCACCATAGACTGGCGGGGCCTTCAAGATGATATGCGGCAAAGGTGACCTTGTCAGCCTCCGCTACCAGCGCGGAACGCAGCTTGTGAGAAATACTGCGAAGCCAGTCATCAGCGTCGAGAGGCTCGACGGAGTGGTGGAACGTGGGTGGATGCAATTTGATAAAATCACTAAGTGACACCACGTTAGCCCTCTGATGGTGTGCTGTATTCTGTTCAATACGCTCCAACAAACGGTTTGTCTCCCGCTTGTTTCTCTCAGCTTCCATCATCACCTCGGCTAGTGAAGGAGGATGAGGCAGATTTTCATTCCTGGCTTCACTGCCTTCGGCCTGCTCTTGAGAAGCAGGGTTGGCGCGCGTGTTGACCATCCTAGGTAAACAAGACAAGATTTAGTCAGAATGATAAAATTCCGACATAGGAATACATAATGTGAGGAATAACTCGGAATGCAAGATGATCATCCGTATGACATGGTAGATACAGAAACTGCTTCTTTTATTCCATCGTCATACACACCATACAAGGTTTAGTACAAGACCAAACGAAGTACTATTACGGTGAAAAGGGATTACATCTCATCGGAGGCATTCCAAACTCCTATACATTATTTTTCTACAACTCCGGAAAGAGTACAAACTAGGTCATATCCCACGAGTCACGCGGAACGATAGATGACACAGCTAGTGCGAACTAGGGATACTACCCCTAACTCAGACCGATCCGTAGTAGTCCTCATAAAAGTCACCTCCATAGCCTGGAAGCTCAACATGTTCATCCGGAAACAGACGATCTCGCGGAGCTTGTGGACCATAGGGGCTAGGATGAGGCCTTGGACCAACAAACGGTGGCCTGCGGGGACCGTGAGGTGGGGTGATGCCTCCTACATCACGCCAAACCATCACGTCAGGCAGAGCAGATCTCACAGGATAGAGATCGCGCATATCTGAGAATCCAGCTTGCACCGCCGGTGCGAACCGAGTCAAAGTGGCCCAGTGGTCAGCACGGGTATTGAAGAGCTCTAACCTTAAGGCCCGATTTTCATGATCCTTATCCTCGAGCATCTCAGCAGTGGTGCGAGTTCGTGAATCCTCCTGAGTGGAATCAGCATAAATAGCTTGGAGATATCCTTGTGCTCCCGGAAGTGATCCTGGCATATACCGGAAATCAGAGTCCCGAAATAAACCAGATCTGACTCGCATAATGGTCATCATGGAGTTGGCGGCATCCTGCACAGCCATCTCAATAGTAACCCCGAGTCCATAGGAGCAGTGAAGAGGCTCAGTGGATCCAGGATAAGATGGAAATATCCTGACAGTGCAGAGATACTGGCTTTGATTGAAGTCCCGGAATTGCTCTTCGACCGTGTACTCAGGATACCAGCGGTATCCAGCCTCAGTCATTACCCTGACCAACTTAGCAGTATGGCCGGGTACATCTAGGCATCGAGTCAGGCGAACCACTTGATTGAGGTCGCGAGTGGCCATCTGAAAGCATAATCATAATGCAAAGGCATTAGAATTTCTAGCAAAATTTCGGCAGCATAACAGCTGTAAATGCTCAAAAAGGATTTTGAGACATTTGACAAAGGATTTCGTACACACTCAACATCATCATATCAAAGTTCTGAAACCATGTTGGCAACACAATGTGGTAGTAGAACTGA